>NC_057808.1:278630739-278672697 GCF_018294505.1 Triticum aestivum
CCGGCCCGGGCGGGCTTTGGCGGCGGGGACGGCGGCGCGCCACGTGGAGGCTTCCCGTTTGCTGCGGGCGGCGGCGGCTAAAACGTCCAGCGGCGGTGGACACGTCCGGTGGCGGCGGAGGGCGATTTTGCTAGGGTTAGGGGTGTTTTGCCCGAAATTTCGGTAGGGGAGGTGTTTTTATAGGTAGAGGGAGCTAGGAGACTCCAAATGGAGTGCGGTTTTCGCCCACACAATCGTGATCGGACGACCGAGAGCATGGAGGGGACTTAGGTGGGTTTTGGGCTGTTTGGAGGGGTTTTTTTTGCTGCAACACACAAAAGGACTTTGCGGTTACCCAGTTAACCGTTGGAGCATCAAACGACCTCCAAATGGAATGAAACTTGCCAGGTGGTCTACCGGTGGTATACCAAGGCCACTTGGCAAACCTCGGTCCATTCCGAGAACGTTTAACACCCGCTCATGAAAAGAAACAAGAGGGATGCGCTGGTGTATGTGGGAGTGTCGGATCGCAAAACGGACAACGGGGAAAATGCTCGGATGCATGAGACGAACACGTATGCAAATGAGATGCACATGATGACATGATATGAGATGCATGACATGAACAAAATGCAAAACAAAAAACAAAACCCGACCACGAAGGGAATAACATAACACATAGCCGAAAATGGCAAGAGTTGGAGTTAAAAATATGGAAAGTTACATCCGGGGTGTTACACTGGCTCCGGCAGGGCATCAAGCCCTGGCCATGAAGACAGTCGCGCCCATGGCTGAGGAAATGCCTTTGGTCCTTGCCGTCGAGCCCCAGGCTCCGGCATGGGCATAGCATACTGTCCGATTCCTCCAAACAGGGGAACTTCCTGAGGAGCGGGAGGAAGCGGAAAAAGTAGCCCGCCGGTCCGCCCTGTACCAGTTCGTCGACGACGTCCTCTACAGGAGAAGGCCGAACGACGTGAAATTGAAGTGCATCCCCCGGGAGGAAGGACTGGAGCTGTTGGCAGAGATACATGGAGGCATATGTGGCTCCCACATAGGGCCGAGGGCCCGTGCCGGAAAGGCGTTCCGGCAAGGTTTCTTCTGGCCCACCGCCCTCCAAGATGCAACGACACTAGTAACCAAGTGTGAAGCGTGTCAGTTCCATTCAAAGAAGCTTCATCAACCAGCCCAAGCCCTTCAAACAATCCCTCTCTCCTGGCCATTCTCGGTCTGGGGGCTCGATATACTGGGCCCTTTCCCCCGCGCTGTCGGGGGCTTTGAGTACTTGTACGTTGCAATCGACAAGTTCACAAAGTGGCCGGAGGTGGAAGCAGTGAGAAAGGTGACTGCTCAGTCAGCTGTCAAGTTTTTCAAGGGACTGGTATGCCGTTTTGGTGTTCCAAACAGAGTCATCACCGACAACGGCACGCAGTTCACAAGCCACACCTTCATGCAATACATTCAAGACCTCGGCAGCAAGGTCTGTTTTGCTGCCGTGGCACACCCACGGAGCAACGGCCAAGCGGAGAGGGCGACTGCTGAAGTGTTGCGAGGCCTAAGAAGAAAGACTTTTGACAAGCTGCGCAAGAGCGGAAGGCGCTGGATTGATGAATTGTCGGCGGTTCTTTGGTCGATCAGGACGACGCCAAATCGAGCCACCAGCCAGACACCTTTTGCCCTGGTATACGGGGTAGAAGTAGTTCTCCCCACGGAACTCATATACGGGTCACCTCGAGTGCTCGCTTATGACAAGCTTGATCAAGAGCAGTTGCGCCAAGATGACGCGGCGCTCCTTGAGGAAGATCATCTTCGGGCGGCTGTGAGAGCAGCACGCTACCAGCAAGCCTTGCACCGCTACCATAGCCGCAAGGTTCATGCGCGAAGCTTTGAGGAAGGCGACCTTGTTCTTCGGTGCATTCAGTCGGCCAAGAATTCCAACAAGTTGACGCCAAAGTGGGAAGGCCCTTATCGGGTAATGCGAGTCGCGAGGCCCGGAGACCGAAGATGCTATCCCAGTGAGCAACTCCTGGAACATTGAGCATCTTCGCAAGTTTTACCCGTAAGGCGCAGCTTGCCGGGCCTCCCGGCAAGCCACCTTTTGCACAACCTTTGCCAGCAAGGCATGTAACCCTTCGTACAAAGCCAGGCGCAGACCCTGAGCAGAAATAAATGAAGCGCTGGCGCCCTAAGTTATAGCATGCATGCTAGGTCGAGTCTCTTCCTTGGTTAGGGTTGATAGTGCTTAGCGGCGACTAACCCCTAGCCAAGAGGTCGAGTGCGCGTCTATCTGTTTCTTTCCTGTCCTCCTTTGGTTCGCAGGGCACATGAGCACTTCTGCTGAGCTACTTGGAAGAAAGGAAACGGACCGGCGTCTCGACCCCGGCAAACCAGAGTTGCCGAGGGCTGCAAGCACAAGGATCCAACCGCGGCAAGACAAGGTTGCCGGGGGCTGCAGATCCAGATAAGTCTTTCATCCTCTATCATGCATTTCGGAATGGAACTGGGATATGTGAAACCTCGTTTTATTTCTAGGACACCGTGCTCCCCTTTTCTATACCCACGGATTATCCCCTGGGCCCGGATTTGGTTGTAGTCGTGGTGGAAAGGAAGTAGAACGAGGAGCCTAAGCCCGCTTCATCCCTGCCTCCGCCAAGGGCGCGAGAATGGTCGAGCGAAGTTGGGGGGCGGCAAGGCCTGTTGCCGGGTGAAAACGTTTATCTTAAATTGTAACAAGGATTCGCTCCTTGTCGCGGGGTCTACCCATGAACGAAAAACCCGGCAAACATCCCTTTTTCATTAAAAGCATCCCACACAGTACAGTCCGTACGGAATGAAAAACATGAACAAGGGGGATTACAAGCTTTAAATTTAACAAGGCCCGAAGATGTCGGTGTGGAACGACACCTATGGGATCACAAGAATCCCTACTACGGTTGCCGGGGCGCGGGGTTGCGAGAAGAGCAGGATTAGTAACTAGCACGAGGATCGTTTACCCAGGTTCGGGCCGCGAGGATGCATAAAACCCTAGTCCTGCTTTGGTGGGTGTATTTCAGAGAGTTCTTGAGCTCTCGAACTAGCTGTGGTGAGTGCGTGGTTCGAAAGAGCCGAATCCTTCTCCAGTGTGCCATGGGCCTCCTTTTATAGTCGAAAGGGGCTGCCACAGTGGCACACATGAGGTGGAAAGGCGCATATTGCTATGAGCTTATCGCTCATATTACTGGACAAGACGCATTTAATGCGTAGCTTAGGTGTCCCCTTGCTTTATCGGGGATGGGGGCGAGGCCCGTCCCGTCCGTCGCCACTCCTCCTTGCTTCGACACGCGCCCTGGCTAGCGACGCATTCGGTAAGGGCCTTGCCATGTGGCCCGGCAAGGGTCTTGTCGTGGCGCGTTGTCGTCCCTGGCAAGGACCTTGCCGGGGGTCTGGTGGCCTTCCACGGCAAGGATCCTGCCGAAGATCGTCGTCTTATAATCCTCATCTAATCTTGAGTGTTCCTTGTCTTCACAAAGATCTACATGCCACCATGGAGGTGCCTCCCGAGCCCTGGCCCATGGAGACCGTGTGGGCTCAAGGGTGGCTCGCTCTGTTGGTGTGGGGCGAGCTGCCTCGGCAAGGGTCTTGCCGGGGCTGCTGAGGCTGCCCCGGCAAGGGTCTTGCCAGGGGAACCTGCTTCGTCCCTCTGCTCTTTGTGGTCTTAGCCTTGGCGTTGCTCTGGTTATCTTGGGCTTCGGTCTTACCTTGGCTCACCTCCCCTGTTCTGCTTGGTGTGACCGTGGGCACGGCTCCGACTGCCCGTGCACAGGTAAAGGGGTACAAAAGTGTGCCCCTCCTTTTGTACACCGACAGGAGCCCCTAGGCTTGGGCCACACATAAGCGCGACACGTTGTTGGGCCAGGCCCAAAACGGTGCGCGGGCAGGCGGGGCGGTTTTTACCGCGGTAAAACTTTTCATGCGCTGCGCTTCCCACGACCCGCGCATGACGCGGCGTGGCGTGGAGGGGTGCGCGTGACGTGGGCGGCATGCGTGGGGCGGTTCCTGCGCGCATGCGGCACATCGTAGTAAATGGGCAGCGCGACGCGCACCTTCCCCATAAAAAGGGGAAACCGTGGGCGCACGGTTCCTTTTACCTTTCGCGCAATCCCAATCTCGGAAGCCTCCGCTCGTCTTCCTCTTCTTCCCCAAGCTTCGCTCTCACTCGCCGCCATTGTGTTCTCACCGCCCTCTGCCTTACCCTGCTCTCCCAGCCGCCATGGCGCCAAAATCCGTCAAGGGCAAGGGTGTGGCTAAGAATGCCGGAGCGGCGGAGCCGCCGGAGAGTGCGCTGGCGGTGCAGCAGACACAGTCCGCCTTCTTTGCCTCGACTGTTGACGTGTTCGAGCTCCGGGAATCCTTCAGGCCCCTGTGGGGGGTGAAGACGGGGGGAGAGAAGTCGGGGCATCCAGCCACGCGCGTCATCCTCGCCAACTGCGCCGAGGCTGCCCCAAATCGGTACCCCTTCTTTGTCGACTATTTTTCCTGCGGGCTTTGTCCTCCCTTCTCCGATTTCTTCAGCGACATCATGCACACCTTTGGCTTCCACCTCTTGGATTTTACCCCGAATGCGGTGGCGTGCATGGCCCTTTTCGCGCACCTCTGGGAGGGTTTCGCCGGAGTGCACCCCAACACGGCGCTCTTCCGCCATTACTTCTTCCCTCGGCTCCAGACGGGAGGCGCCATTTTGGGTTGCATCGCCTGGATCCCAAGATCCAAGGGAGCGTACCCGGATGGCGCCATGAAGGAGAGGTGGGAAGAATGGCGGGGCCGGTGGTGCTGGATCAAAGAGAAGGACCCGCCTGTGTTCTGCGAAGTTCACCGGGCCCCGCCGGTCCGCATAAGCGATTGGAGCGACGTCGACGCCGACGACGAGAAGCTCACGGTCGCCACCACCAGGATCCTCTGACTTACCGAGGCCGGGCTCACCCTTGAGATGATCGGGGTGGACTTCATCCGCCGCCGGATCGCTCCACTGCACAACAAGGGGAGGATAGCTTGGCTCTTTACGAACCCCGCTGACATCATGCGGCTTCGCCCCGGACTCGACCACAACTTCACAGTGATGGGGCATGCCCATTTCTGCCAGCGGCTCTTCCAGCTCGATGTGGGCAGCGACGGCGAGGTCGAGCGGACCGGCAAGGTCGCGAGGGCCGCCGCGAAGGCCGGCAAGGTCTTCAAGGGGCCTTTGTGCTGCCGGCAGGAGTGGTCCCGCTGTGCAATAACTCGCGCCGGACCGAGATCATCGCCATGATGCCGGACTGCAACGCGCACGGCCCCGACCCGAGTTGGAAGGAGCCGGAGGACGTCGAGGTGCAGCAGTTCTTCGATAATCTGCACGAGGGGTACATCAACACCGACGCCGAGCGGCTGCTCGTCCAGGACACCACCCAGGCGGAACTGGACTACATTGCCACCAGGGCGAGGGAGGCACAGCTTGCCGAGGAGGCCGGCAGCGCTGGCGGTGTGGAGGACAAGGCCGCGACGGCCGCGGAGGAGGAGGAGCTCGCCCGGTGGGCGGCGGCCGCCGGGGAAGCCAGCAGCGCCGGCACCGAGGCTCCTCTGGTTGAGGAAGCGGCCGACGAGTCGTCGGAGGAGGAGGCCGGGGCTGTTGACCCTCCGGCCACAGGGAGAGGGCGAGTCCTGTGGCGAGCCACTTCCGGCAAGCCGGTGCGGCCCGCCAGGGCCGCAGCGGCGAAGAAGGTGGTGAAGGCTGCGGCAGCGAGGAAGAAGGCATCTGCTTCTTCTCCGTCCACGCGCCCGCAGACTCCGCCCTCCTCCCCTCCTCCGGCAGACGCCGACGCGGGGGTCACTTTCGACTACGGATCCCTCAGCGCGAGGAGGAAGAGGAAAACAGCAGAGGAGGAGGTGGACAACGAGGCGGCAGGACCGGCAATACGCGATGAAGGCGTCGGTGCCCGCGTACTCCGAGTTGACGGCCTTGCCGCCCGCCCTCTTCCTCTCCCGCAACCTCCCAACGCCGGCCGCACAAGGAGATGGCCCCGAGAAGTTCAAGGAGCTGGCCCCACCCCCGACAAAACTCTGCCGGAGGAGCGGCCAGGTGCAGATGCTGCTGCTGCCGCACCCGCCCAGGCGCGGGGCGTCCGACGCCTAGTCGGACTCGTCCCCATCATCTGCCCCGCTGTCCACGCAGCACTTCAGGCGAGTCCCGAAGTCCCGAAGACCTTGACGGAGAGCAGGCCATCCTCCATTAATTTGAAGTAGAGGACTAGCCCCGCTGTCGTGGAATTGTCACGGCAGATGTCCTTGGGCTAGGACTTAGTCGTGGAGCCATCGCAACTAGGAAGCTTGAAGGGGTTATGCGGGACAAGGAACACGAGGGTTTATACTGGTTCGGCCCCTTACGGTGAAGGTAAAAGCCTACGTCCAGTTCGAGGTGTTATTGATTAGGGTTACGATCGCCAGGGAGCTAAACAGCTATCCCGGCTCTCGGAGAGATTGTTGTCGCCCTTGAACCGCTGCCGGGTCCTCCCTTTATATAGGGAGGCTGACGCCCAGCAGCCCTTAGAGTCCCGGCCGGCTCATAAGAGCGTCCGGCTCGGACTCTAATCAATACTTGCCTTACACTACAAGTCTACTATAACAATGATTGTAACTACGGGCTTTAAGCCATATCCGGGTCTCAGCCCATCTCTGGCCCATTATCTTGAAACTTAGCTCCGGGCTTCTGGTAATGACCCTTAGAGTAACCCGGCCATCCTGGCGGGTGACTCCAAGGTCTATATCCTCAACATTAGGCCCCAGATTGACTTGAGCCGGCTCGGGTCAATCTTCAGCTCTGCAGAAAAAAATCCCCGGCTTCTATTCATGTAAAGGTCATAACCCGGAGTGACGTCATCCTCTGGACTCCGGGTAATCCGCCGTGACGTCATCCTCCATTAAGTCCGTTTTTTACTCCGCCAGATCCGCAACGGATCTTTGCTTTTACTGTCCTTCCGAGAATCGAGGCGCCGTGAGGGGGAGATAACCACGCCGTGGCCTCCTTGAACCCCGCGCCTACTTATGATTCACCTTATAAATAGGCCGGCCCGGCACTCTCTTCTCACACTCTCCTTCTTCTTCCTTGCGTTGTCGTTCCTCTGCCCGAGCTTCTGCCGCCGCCGTCGCCGTCGCGTCCCTGATCTTCATCGACCCGGCTGCTGCATCACCCTGACCCGGACCAGATAACGCCGGCGACCTCCTCTCTTCTTCAACTCCGGTGAGTCTTCTCTGCCTTGCTAGAATAGATCTGCGGTAGGGTTCCTTCAGTTCTTCGTGTTTGTCACCATTGCCCACAAACTCGGTAGTTCTTGTTGCCACCGTAGTTGGTTGATCCTTAACCTCGCGTAGAACCACTGCGGTAGAGGTTTGAGACCCATTTCATCTGTAAGAAACCCTCTTTTTACTGCATAAGAACTGTGTTCAACCTCAAAAACTTCTCCTGCCTCTGTTTTTTAGGTCTAGAAAACTTTCTCTGCTCCGACTACTTTGATCCAAAAAAGTTACTGTAATATGTGAAATCTGTTTACCACACTTAGTAAAAACTGCAGTCCTTGAATCTTGGCGGCTTATATTTCCGGCTTAGAGAAAACACGCGCCGTAGAACTTTCCGGTTTAAAGAGAATCATGCTCTGTAGTATCTTCCGACTTAACCGCAGTAAGCCATAGACGACCAACTTATCCTGAAAGCCCCGACGGCTTAGATAACCCACCGTATCAATACATACCATTAGTCCCCTTCATAAGCCGTCATTGTAACTTGAATGATAAACTCCGGCTTATATTTAACCCGGACACTTTTCTCTTCCTTGTAGACCACCAACCGTCACCATGCCTCCCAAGGCTCCCATCACTTGCAACTGGATGAAATCCAGCGTCACCGAAGAGACCCTGGCCAACTTCGTTAAGTCCGGATATCTGCCTAAGAAGGAAGTGATGTCCTACCGTGCCCCTGACCCGTCCGAAGAAAGGCCACAGCCGAGAGACGGGGAGGTAGTGATCTTTGCCGACCATATGAGCCGGGGCTTCGCACCGCCCGGCTCAAAATTCTTCCAGGACGTGCTCAACTCCTTTGATCTTCGGCCTCAGGATATAGGACCCAATTCCATATCCAACATCTGCAACTTCCAAGTTTTTTGTGAAGTATGTCTTGGAGAAGAGCCGAGTCTGCTGCTCTTCAGAGAGCTGTTCTATTTGAACCGCCAAATCGAGTGCGCAAACGGTCCAAGTCTAGAGTTAGGCAGCATCTCCATCCAACGGCGCAGGGATTGTCTGTTCCCTTACGCAGAACCGCCAAGTCACCCCAAGGACTGGAACATGACTTGGTTCTACTGCCAAGACACGTCCCCGGCTGATGAGAGCCCGCTGCCCGGCTTTCGCCCAACGCGCCTGGAGCCAACTCATCCATTATCCGACAAGCTGACTGCCGCAGAACGCCAGCCTCTGCTTCCAACGATCAACAAGATCAAAGCCCTGCTAGGCAATGGTCTGAACGGAATTGACCTGGTCCGGGTCTGGATCTCATGGCGGGTGATCCCATTGAGCCGCCGCCCCGGCTTAATGTGTGAGTACACCGGGCGAAAGGATGACCCGCAGAGGCACAGTCGCAATGATCTTCCAGAAGACGTTGCTGAAGAAGAGACCAAGGCTCTTTTAAACGAGAGCCTGGCAGACTGTGGAAGAACCGGGCTAGCCCCGTTCTGCAAGACCAATCCAGCCACAGCGGCAAGCCGCTGACTTTAACCTTTCCATTTTGTTTTACTTGTCATCTTACTAAGAACTCATTACTGTATTTCTCAGGCTGATGATAAATTCTGGCGGGTCAAGTATGACCACGAGGCGGCCAAGAAGGCCAGGAAGGTGAAGAAAGCCGCCAAGAGAGCCGCCCCTCGCAAAAAGGGAAACAGACCCACTGCTTCGGAGCTGCTGCAATTAAGCGATAGCTCCGAGTCAGAGGTAACCCTTAAATCTTTTAAATTCTTGCAGTATATGTTGTCTGATGCTGTCCGCCTTATCAACACTTGCTTATTGACAGGATGACACCGGCGCCAATAACCCGGTGGTCGAAGAGTTAACATCACTTTCCTCCGGCTCGGAGCCTTTACCACAGCTGAAAGTCCGAAGGGTAACCCGGAAAGTAAGCTTTTCCCATCCATTAGCTCACCGAGACCCTCAATTTCTTTTGAAGCAGCAGGTTCACGAGAGCCGGCATCACACCCGGGCCCGCAAGGACGCCGACCTCTCCACTGGGTTACCCGACGCAACGAGGAAACGCCGCACTGAGGTTTTTTCTCACCTGTACCCTTTTCATCCGTTGGCGGGTGTCATCCGTCAGCCACTCAACTCTTCTGACTCCAATTACCAGGAGACCTCCCCCTCCTCGGGTGACTCCATGCAGTCAAGTCTGCCGGCCTTCAAGACTGCCCCCGGGTAATAACAATCTCCTTACATTATCTGTCTGTACTTACCCTTTGTATGCCTAACATTTCTGCCTTTTCAGTGCCCAGGCAAAGCTCACCAAAAGAGCAAAGAAGACCAGGTCAGCCGGAGTGCCCGACTTGCCTGAGCCGGAGACGACGGCTCAAGAGCCGCCAGTCGCCTCCGCACCTGAAGCCACCATTCCCATGGATACGGCGCCTGAAGCCCCTGCCCCGACCACCAAGACAACAACCGAAGCATTAGCTAACCCGGAGGCCTCCGGCTCAGCCCCACCAGCTAACGACCCGGACGTGGTAATTACCCGGACGGAGTTTGTTGAGCCGGGGAGGCCGACCACGCTGGCCAAATGCTCCGCGAGGGGGGAGTTGCTGCAACCCCACCGGGTGAATCTGGATCTCTCCAGCTACACCGACTTAAGTATTGGAGAACTCGTCTCAGGCTACATCAGCCAGGTTCACAAGAGCCGGGACGCCGAGATCGCCATGGTCAACCAGATCCAACAAAAATCTGAGGTAACCTTCTGTTGTTCTCTTACTTTCCGCATAGTGATCCTTGCCATTCTAGCCCCCAAGTCTAGGACTTTATACTTGAATATGTTGTAGACTTTAGATTCCGGCTTACTGAACTGAGCCGGCCGTACATAGATAGATACGTTCAATATGCATTAGCCCCCAAGTGCCAAGTGTCTTTGCTTGGAAAGCGCTTGGGACTTTATAGAATGACTGTTAATAACCCGGAAATATATGCAGGCTGTTGGCAAGAAATTAGAGTCGGACCTGGCGGATCTCAAGAGCCGGCTGAAGGCACAAGAGATGGAGACCCGGAAGGCAAATGCCAAGTTTGTCTCCAGCATCGCCGCTCAGGAGAAATTGAAGACTGAATTCGACGCTGGGCGGAAGGCCTGGGCTGAGGAGAAAGCTGCACTGGTGACCCGGGCAGAACAGGCGGAGAAGGCCCTCACTGAGAAGACCGCTGAGCTCTCCGGTCTAAAGCGCCAAGTGTCCCAAATGGTAGCTGCCATCTTCGGTAAGTTGCCTCACCGGCTTTCATTCAAGTTGGAATGTTTACATCTCTTAACTCATCCTTATCACCGGGTCATCTGATGTTGTTAAACAGGTTCCAGAAGCGCCAACTTGAACCAGAGCGTGGTCACCAAGTTAAAGGCCGTGTACACCCTGGTGGAACAGCTCTACACCGGGTCACAGTGGGCCTTAGCTGTGGTGGCCCTGTCAAATGAAGTGCCGACTCATCTGGCCGAAGTCCTGCGCCGGCTCGCAGTTCTGCCGCAGCGGATCCAGGAGCTACGACGAGCATCCGCGAGATCCGGAGCAATCGCCGCACTGAGCCGGGCCAAAGCCTTCTTGCCGGAGCTAGACCCGGCAGATATCGCCCTGGGTTACCCCAGCCTGAAAGAAGACGGCTCAGCGTTCGACCAGAAGGACTTCGCGGCTTGTGTGAAGGCTGTGCGCCCGGTGGCCACCATCATCGGGAACGACACCGATTTAACCAAGTATCAGCCGGGATACAACGCGGAGAATCAGAGGATTCCAACCCCTCGCTATGAAGCTATCAATCTGATTCCCCCGGCTCGCCAGCACACCTTCGCCCCGGAGATTAACCCGGCCGGGTTAATTGACGAAGAAGCTCAGTTCAAAGCTCTCAGCGGCATCAACTGGAAGTCGTCGACCTTCGAAGCCTTGGGATCAGCCGAAGCAGAAGATGAGCCGGGGGCTTCAACTCAGCAGGCGTCATAAACCGGCTGGCGGCTCACCAAACAACGCCCCATCCTTGAAACTTTGAAAGATTTTTGTAATAGAGTAGGTGCAACAATTTATCTCTGCCGTGCCATCGTGCACGTAATGAATGCTGAAATCCTTTGAAGTCATTCTTTTGATGCTCCTCCGGGTCGTAATTATCCCTTTGTCCTTCTCAACCTTAAAAAGTGCCTTTAAATATCTGCATAGAAAGGCAAATTACAAGTCGCAAGGCGGCTTACCGCCCTGAGAATCAGGTGTTTGAGATGGATAACCCGGGATACGAACCAAAAAAGATTGGTCCTTAACTATACTCGAACATAGCTGTGGTGACACACTTAACAGCCTGTAAGCATACTTCCGGGTTAAATAACCCGGGTAGCACGGTTGGTACCTTAACTCGAATTTATTTGTCTTGATGACATCCATGATGCTCAACTAACAAGATAAACCAAAATTAAGCCGGCAAGTGAAACCCGGCAGTACATACTTTGACATGATCAAAGCAAGTTTGTGGTAAAATATAAAAACTTAAGGGCTTCCGGTTCGAATACGACCAGAAACTCGGTCCAAAGGGGTTAAGCTAAGATTCGGATACGATCATATAGCCCCCAGTGGGTTTGGCGATGCCAATCAAGAGGGTATCGACAGCTATGTTCTCTTTGGTTCGAATACGACCCATGTTTGAACAGGAAGCCCCCAAGTGATTCTGAAAATTTGTTTAACGACGCTGATTCGAATACGATCCACGTCGGTTCTCAGAGGGGTTACACTATGATTCAAATATGACCAGAGGAAACTTCCCAATGAGCTCGGCACTTTGCCAATCAAATGGGTATCGACAGCTATGTTCTCTTTGGTTCGAATACGACCCATGTGTGAACAGGAAGCCCCCAAGCGACTTTTTACTGCTTACAGCTAGATTCGAAGATGATCATAAGCCGGATCTTCTGTAAGTCAGCATGTAACAACACACATTTTTGGAAGAGAGCAAAGGACAGAGGTCCTGCTTTATTGCTTTATCATAATATATACATGGCTGAGATAAATATGTACATCACAAGAGTCGGAAGCTCAAGTGTAGTAAGGCCGAAGCTGAGCTATGTTCCACGGCCGACGGGTCTCCTCCTCAGATTTACGTGAGTCCTTATGCTCCCGGATATCAATGAGGTAATATGACCCGTTGTGCAAGTTCTTACTGACCACAAAAGGCCCTTCCCAAGGTGGGGATAACTTGTGTGCATCTGTTTGATCCTGGATGAGCCGGAGCACCAGGTCGCCCTCCTGGAAGACCCGGGATTTGACCCGGCGGCTATGATAACGGCGCAGGTCTTGTTGGTAAATCGCCGAACGGGCGGCTGCCACATCACGCTGTTCGTCCAGCAAGTCCAGAGCATCTTGGCGCGCCTGTTCATTATCCGTCTCAACATAAGCCGCCACACGAGGTGAATCATGACGGATGTCGCTGGGGAGAACTGCTTCTGCTCCATAAACCATGAAGAAAGGCGTGAAGCCTGTAGACCTGTTAGGAGTAGTGTTGATGCTCCATAAAACGGAGGGCAACTCTTCCACCCAACAACCAGGCGTCCGTTGCAAAGGGACCAAGAGCCGGGGTTTAATGCCCTTCAGAATCTCCTGGTTAGCTCTCTTAGCTTGACCATTGGATTGGGGGTGTGCCACTGAAGAGACATCAAGCCGGATATGCTCTCTTTGACAAAACTCCTCCATAGCGCCTTTGGACAGATTAGTGCCATTGTCTGTTATGATGCTGTGTGGAAAGCCGAAGCGGAAGATCACCTTTTTCATAAATTGAACCGCCGTGGCTGCATCACACTTGCTAACTGGCTCAGCTTCCACCCACTTCGTGAATTTGTCCACTGCCACCAAGAGGCGGGTCTTCTTATCCTTGGCCCGTTTAAAAGGCCCGACCATATCAAGCCCCCAGACCGCAAAGGGCCAAGTGATCGGGATCATCCTCAATTCCTGAGCCGGCACATGAGCCCGTCGGGAGAACCTTTGGTAGCCATCACATTTACTGACCAAGTCCTCTGCATCAGCGTGAGCCGTCAGCCAATAAAAACCATGACGGAAAGCCTTGGCCAAAAGAGATTTTGAACCGGCATGATGGCCACAATCCCCTTCATGGATCTCGCGCAAGTTCTCTTGACCTTCCTCAGGGGAGATACAACGCTGGAATGCCCCTGAAACACTGCGATGATGCAACTCGCCATCGATAACAATCATTGACGTAGCCCGCCGGGTTATTTGCCTGGCCAGAATTTCATCCTCAGGCAACTCTCCCCGGGTTATATAAGCCAGATATGGCATTGTCCAGTCTGGTAT
Organism: Triticum aestivum; assembly: GCF_018294505.1. NCBI lineage: Eukaryota > Viridiplantae > Streptophyta > Magnoliopsida > Poales > Poaceae > Triticum > Triticum aestivum. Next base: position 278,644,281 of record NC_057808.1, read on the forward strand.
GGTATGAAGAGCCGCCACCAGTCGTGCCTCTGGGTCAGGGATAGCCAAGTCCTCCTCTGTAGGCAACTTAACCGAAGGGTTATATAGGACATCCAGGAAAGTGTTAGGCGGCACCGGCTTTCGCTGAGAGCCGAGCCGGCTTAAAGCATCAGCCGCCTCATTCTTCCTGCGGTCAATGTGCTCCACTTGATATCCCTGAAAGTGCCCGGCAATGGCATCAACCTTGCGGCGATAAGCCGCCATTAGAGGATCCTTAGAATCCCAGGTGCCTGATACTTGTTGAGCCACCAAGTCTGAGTCACCAAAACACCTCAGCCGGCTTAAGCTCATCTCCTTAGCCACCCGAAGACCGTGGAGCAAAGCCTCGTACTCAGCCGCATTATTAGTGCAAGGAAACATCAACCGTAGCACATAATGGAACTTGTCACCTTTAGGGGAAGCCAAGACCACACCAGCCTCCGAGCCCTCCAGCTGCCTGGACCCATCAAAGTGAATAGTCCAATAAGTGTTATCCGGCTTTTGCTCGGGTACTTGTGACTCTGTCCAATCATTGATGAAATCTATCAAGGCCTGAGACTTAACAGCAGTGCGTGGCACATATTTGAGGTCATGAGGTCCAAGTTCTATAGCCCACTTAGCAATTCTCCCTGTAGCCTCTCTGTTCTGGATAATATCACCGAGAGGGGCGGAACTGACCACAGTGATGGGATGACCTTGAAAGTAATGCTTAAGCTTCCGGCTCGCCATAAACACCCCATATACGAGCTTCTGCCAATGCGGATACCGCTGCTTGGACTCAATGAGCACCTCACTGACATAATAAACCGGCCGCTGAACCGGATGCTCCTTACCCGCCTCCTTGCGCTCCACCACAATAGCCACGCTGACGGCTCGTGCGTTTGCCGCTACATACAGTAGCAAGGGCTCCTTATCAACCGGAGCAGCAAGGACGGGGGGCTCTGCCAGTTGCTTTTTCAAATCCTCGAAGGCGGTATTAGCTACATCATTCCAGACAAAGTTATCAGTTTTCTTCATCAATTGATATAAGGGCATAGCCTTCTCACCCAAACGGCTTATAAACCGGCTTAACGCAGCGATGCGACCCGCCAAACGCTGAACGTCATTTATACATGCCGGCTTAGCTAGAGAAGTGATAGCTTTGATCTTCTCTGGGTTAGCCTCAATGCCCCTGTCAGAAACCAAGAAGCCCAATAGTTTGCCTGCAGGAACACCAAAAACACATTTGGCCGGGTTAAGCATCATTTTATAGACCCGGAGATTGTCGAAGGTTTCCCTTAAGTCATCTATCAGGGTTTCCTCCTTGATGGATTTAACCACAATGTCGTCCACGTAAGCGTGAACATTGCGCCCGATCTGCTTATGAAGGCAATTCTGCACACAACGCTGGTAAGTCGCCTGTGCACACTTGAGTCCAAAGGGCATAGACACATAGCAGAAGGCTCCAAAGGGAGTGATGAACGCCGTCTTCTCCTGGTCCTTAACTGCCATCTTAATCTGATGATACCCGGAATAAGCATCCAAGAAACTTAAGCGTGCACAACCTGCCGTGGCGTCAATGATTTGATCGATACGGGGGAGAGCAAAAGGATCAGCCGGACACGCCTTGTTCAAGTCCGTGTAGTCCACACACATCCGCCAGGTGCCGTTCTTTTTAAGTACAAGCACCGGGTTAGCCAACCAGTCTGGGTGAAAAACTTCAACAATGAACCCGGCCGCCAAAAGCCGAGCCACTTCTTCACCAATAGCCTTCCGCCTCTCTTCGTTAAACCGTCGAAGGAACTGTCTGACCGGCTTAAATTTTGGATCCACATTGAGAGTGTGCTCAGCGAGTTCTCTACGTACACCTGGCATGTCAGAAGGTTTCCATGCAAAGATGTCCCTATTCTCACGGATGAACTCGATGAGCGCGCCTTCCTATTTCGGGTCCATATTTGCACTGATGCTGAACTGCTGAGACGAGTCACCTGGAACAAAATCAACAAGTTTAGTCTCATCGGCTGATTTAAACTTCATTGCTGGTTCATTCTCCGTGGTTGGCTTTTTCAGAGAGGTCATATCTGTTGGGTCAACATTGTCTTTATAAAATTTCAACTCTTCTGTGGCACAAACAGACTCTGCATAAGCCGCGTCACCTTCCTCACACTCCAGAGCCACTTTCCGGCTGCCGTGAACTGTAATGGTCCCATTGTGACCCGGCATCTTGAGCTGTAAGTACACATAACACGGCCGTGCCATGAACTTGGCGTAAGCCGGCCGTCCGAATATAGCATGGTATGGACTTCTTATCTTGACCACCTCAAAGGTCAACTTCTCCACCCTGTAGTTGTTTTCATCACCAAAAGCCACTTCCAATTCGATCTTGCCGACTGGATAAGCCGACTTACCGGGTACCACACCATGGAAGATAGTATTTGACTGGCTGAGGTTCTTATCAACTAGCCCCATACGACGGAAAGTCTCATAATAGAGGATGTTGATGCTGCTGCCTCCATCCATGAGTACCTTTGTGAACTTATAGCCTCCCACCTGAGGAGCCACTACTAAGGCCAGGTGGCCCGGGTTATCCACCCGGGGAGGGTGATCCTCCCTACTCCACGCTATGGGCTGCTCCGACCACCGTAAGTAGCGTGGAACCGCCGGCTCAACATCATTAACAGCCCTCTTGTGAAGCTTCTCGTCTCGTTTGCACAAACTAGTGGTGAACACGTGATACTGTCCACCGCTAAGTTGCTTCGGGTTGGTCTGATAGCCCCCCTGTTGCTGTTGATGACCCTGACCGGACTGTTGATTGAAGCCCCCTTGACCGTTCTGAGGACCGGAATTTGACCCGCCACCCGGGCCATGAAAGCCGCCAGCGCCGGAGCCGCCTGCACCTGGGCCGCCGCCCGGGCCATTGTACTTTTTAAAGGCCTTCATGATAGCACAATCCTTCCACAGATGAGTCGCCGGCTTCTCTCTAGAGCCGTGTCTCGGACAAGGTTCATTCAACAGCTGCTCCAGAGAAGGTCCTGACCCGCCGCCTCGGGGAGGGGGCCTCCCCTTGCGTCGCTGGTTGTTGCCTTGGGTGTTGGCTACGAACTCCAGGCTGCCATCGGCCTTGCGCTTGCCTCCTCCTTGATTCCCCGGGTTAAACTGAGGGCCCTTGCCATTGCCGTTCTTCTTTCCCTTCCCTGTCCTTTCATCATCTGAAGGGGGATCCTTGGTACCATCGGAATCAGCGTATTTGACAAGAGCCGCCATTAATGTACCCATATCCGTGCAGTCACGTTTAAGCCGCCCAAGCTTCATCTTTAGGGGCACAAAACGACAGTTCTGTTCTAACATCAAGACTGCAGAGCCGGCGTCCATCTTATCTGATGAATGTATGATCTCCTTGACCCGGCGAACCCAATGGGTCGTGGACTCACCCTCCTGCTGCTTACAGTTAGTCAAATCCACAATTGACATAGACTGCCTACAGGTATCCTTGAAGTTTTGAATGAACCGGGCCTTCAGCTCAGTCCAAGACCCAATGGAGTTCGGTGGCAGCCCTTTTAACCACGTGCGGGCAGTTCCATCTAACATCATGGTGAAATATTTGGCCATGGCCGCCTCGCTGACCTCTAGCAGTTCCATAGCCATCTCATAACTCTCAATCCAGGCCGCAGGCTGTAAGTCAGCTGTATAGTTAGGCACCTTCCTAGGGCCCTTGAAATCCTTAGGTAGACGTTCATTACGGATGGCCGGCACCAAACAAGGGACACCCCCGGTCCTGGTAGAAATACCCACATCAACGGACGCCGTTGGATAAGCCGGGGGGGTCTGATAAGCCGTCAATTGCGGCACCTGCAGCGCCTCTTGCTGTGCTTGGTCTGCGGCGTAGAAGGTTCCAACATGAGCCGGGCCATGGCCAGGGGGTGGGCCATGGCGTCGGACATTACTTGAGCCGGTCGCCGAGACCATGTGCCGGCTGTAACTCGGGCTCTGGCCTGGGCGAGGAGTTGAGTGGATCCTGTCCCGGCTGTAGGAGTACGCCTCTTGCTGCGCTAGGGCCGTCTGCAGGAGTTCCCTGACCCGGCGGGTTTCGACGGCTGCCGGAGAATTGCCGTCAACGGGAAGAGCCGCCAGTCGTGCTGCCGCAGCTACCATGTTCTCCAGCGGGTTATCGTAATGACCCGGGGGTATTGGCACATACTGAGGCGGGGCAGGGGGCGCCTGGGGAGGCCCCATTACTAGTGGCTGAATAAGGGGTCCCGACCCGGGCGCAATGACCCCTGGTGGGTTACTGGATCCCGCACCCGGCGTGTTGAATAGATTGCGCGGATCGTAAACCGGCGGGAGTCGAGACTGGGCCTGCTGATGCCTCCTTCTCATGACCTTGTTGGCCGCGTTCTGATCCATCGTGAGTTGGAAGGACTGCGCCTGAATCAACTGAGTCCGGGCGTCGAGAGCCGCCCGCTCCGCCGCCAGCCTGATCCCTTCTGCTGCAAGATCCTCTTTTGCTTTCATCAGATCCAATTTTAACTGTGCCACCTCCGCGTCATGCTGGGCTTGATCTGCCGGGTCAACCGTGGCAGTTAACAGGGCCGTCATTTTATCTGTGAGATCCATCAGCACCTAAGCCGGGGAAGGCTCCGGGTTTTCTGATCCGGTAGCGGGGTTCTGAACAGGCTGCGCACCAGCCATAAAAACTCCAACCTGACTTGGCGGCTCAAAAAGGTCCGGAATACTGTTGCCATCGGAGTAACTCATGAGCCTGCCATCTTGAAGTTGGTACAACGAGTTTGACTCATCAGCGGCCGACTCGCCGTCAGAGCCGGCGGCCGCCTCATCCCCAGACCCAGATGGATCGGAGGGCCTTCCATGGATGCATCCCACAAAAGCGCGTTTTAAGGCAGGCCGGGCCCGGGCGGGTCGTGCGCGCTGAGCCGTTTCGATGAGATCGGCGCAGAGACCCGGCTCGGGGCCCGGCTCACCAACCTTGCCAATGAAGACATGAATTCCGCCAAAGGGGACCCGGTACCCGTACTCCACCTAGCCGGCGTCGGGGCCCCAGTCCGCGTCGTCGATGTAGAGCCTGCCGCGACGACTCTTGGTCATCCGGCCCACAGCGTATCCCTTGAGCCCTTCGAAGCTGCCCTTCAAGAAGTCAAATCCACCGTGCGCTTGCCCCACGGTGGGCGCCAACTGTCGTGGAATTGTCACGGCAGATGTCCTTGGGCTAGGACTTAGTCGTGGAACTGCGGGACAAGGAACACGAGGGTTTATACTGGTTCGGCCCCTTACGGTGAAGGTAAAAGCCTACGTCCAGTTCGAGGTGTTATTGATTAGGGTTACGATCGCCAGGGAGCTAAACAGCTATCCCGGCTCTCAGAGAGATTGTTGTCGCCCTTGAACCGCTGCCGGGTCCTCCCTTTATATAGGGAGGCTGACGCCCAGCAGCCCTTAGAGTCCGGGCCGGCTCATAAGAGCGTCCGGCTCGGACTCTAATCAATACTTGCCTTACACTACAAGTCTACTATAACAATGATTGTAACTACGGGCTTTAAGCCATATCCGGGTCTCAGCCCATCTCTGGCCCATTATCTTGAAACTTAGCTCCGGGCTTCTGGTAATGACCCTTAGAGTAACCCGGCCATCCTGGCGGGTGACTCCAAGGTCTATATCCTCAACACCCGCCGTCAGGCTGTGGATGCGAGCGAACATCTTCCATCCACGACGGAGGTACATGACCCGAGGAGCCTGGAAGTCGACGTTGACCCGCGTGACCCCATTCCCACAGCCCCTCATGTGCAATCTGAGGGATTGGGGAGGGTCACGCTCCATCTCCCGAGCAAACGGGGCGGGAAGACGAAGACGGCGACGCGGAGGCCGGCGCAGCCTGATGAAGAACTCGCGGGGCTGGTCTCCAACATGGCCCTCCATCGGGAAGGGCATCATTGGCGGGGGCGAAGCCGGCGCGCCGCCCCGTCCTCCTCTTCCCCGAGCACCACGACTTCTGCCCCGGCCTCGCCCACGGCCTCGCCCCCTCCCCCTTCCCCTCACGGCCGGCTCGACCACCGCGTGCTCAGGAGGAGCAGCGACCCTTGCCGCCACCAGGATTCCCTTTCTCCATGGCGACTGAAAGGAAGAAGCAGAAGCGAGAGGAGATAGATGACAGAAGAGTGAGGGACGCTATCCCCCCTTCCACCTCCTTATAAAGGGGCGGGGTCGGGGCTCGGCCGCCCCGCTCGGCCAATCCAGCCACCAGAGGCGCAGGGAATCGGGACCGACCCGCTGCCCCAACCAGCAACGGCCCGGTTTCCCGCCTCCGCCGCTTGCCACCCCAAGTGCATGGAGGACGCGTGGCGAACGTGCAGAATCAAGGGGACGTGTCGTGGAATTGTCACGGCAGATGTCCTCGAGCTAGGACTTAGTCGTGGAGCCATCGCGGCTAGGAAGCTTGAAGGGGTTAAACGGGACAAGGAACGCGAGGGTTATACTGGTTCGGCCCCTTACGGTGAAGGTAAAAGCCTACGTCCAGTTGTGGTGGTATTAATTAGGGTTTCGATGACCAGGGAGCTTAACTGCTATGCCTGGCTCTCGACGAGATCTTTCTTCTCCCCAAACCGCCGTCGGGTCGTCCCTTTATATAGAAAGGTTGACGCCCAGCAGCTCTCAGAGTCCCGGCCGGCTCATAAGAGTGTCCGGCTCGGAATCTCAACTACTCTTGCCTTACACTACAAGTTCTACCATAATAGCGGTTGTAACTACGGGCCTTAAGCCATCTCCGGGTCTTAAGCCCATCTTTGGCCCGCCGTCTTCAAGCCTCGCACCGGGCTTTAGGCGATGACCATTATTAGTAACCCGGCCCCTCCGGGCGGGTGACTCTAAGGTTTATATCCTCAACATTAGGCCCCAGATTGATTTGAGCCGGCTCATGTCAATCTTCAATCCTTTCGACAGAAAATCTCCGGCTTACAATCATGACGTCATCTTCTGGATTCCGGGTAACCCGCCGTGACGTCATCTTCCATTAAGTCCATTTTTTACTCCACCATATCCGCAACGTATCTTATCTTTAACTGCCGTCCCAAAAATCGAGGCGTTTTTATGGCGAGATAACCACGCCGTGGCCTCCTCGTTTCTCGCGCCCACTTATGAGCTTCTCCTTATAAATAGCCCGGCCCGATGAGCCTCCAGCCACTCGTCTTCCTCCTCTCGCCACTGTTCTCTGCTCGAGATCCATCGCCGACTCAGGCCGCTGCATCAACCTCACGTGACCAGATAAACGGCGGCGACCTCCGCAACTCTCCAGTACCTGTAAGTCCTTGTTACTCCGTAGAATAGATCCGCGTTAGGGTTCTTGCTGTTCTTCCCGTGTTCGTCGCCATTCCTTGCGAGTTCTTGGTAGATTTCATTTTTACCACCTTTCTTGATCTTTAGACTATAGAACTGTTGCGGTAGTTGTTTCACACCCGTTTCCAATGTACATAGATCCCTTCTCATTGCATTAAGGCTCCGTTCAAGCTTATGAACTTCTTCTGCCTCTGTTTTAGGTCTAGAAACTTTTCCTTTTAGTCGACCATTTTGATCCAAAATATTCACTACGATCTGTGCAACTTGTTTTCACCACACTTAGTAAAAAAATGCATCTGCTGAGCTATGGTGGCTTACATTTCCGGCTCAAAGAAGCCACGCGCCGTAAAACCTTCCGGCTCAAAAAGAAGCCACGACCGTAAAAATTTCCGGCTCTATTATGATAAAGTTGTAGACAATTGAATTACTCTCAATACCTTCAGCGGCTTAGATAACCCGACGCACTTAGCTCTATGTCATTAGGCCCCTTCATAAGCCACCACTTCAAACATTGAACTGTAAATTTCCTCCGGTTTATAGTTAAACCGGACATTTCCTTTTATCATAGGCTTCCGACTTTCGCCATGCCTCCCAAAGCTCCCAAAGCACCCATCACGTGCAACTGGATGAGGTCCAACGTCACTGATGAAACCTTAGCAGACTTTGTGAAAACGGGTTACCTGCCCAAGAAGGATGTCATGTCTTACCGCGCCCCTGACCCGTTAGAGGAGAGACCACAGCCAAGGGACGAGGAGGTGGTAATATTTGCGGATCACATGAGCTGGGGCTTCGCACCGCTCGACTCAAAATTCTTTAGAGACGTGCTGAGCTTCTTTGATTTGCGGCCACAAGACATAGGACCCAACTCTGTGTCAAATATATGCAACTTCCAAGTGTTCTGCGAAGTCTACCTTGGAGAAGAGCCCAGCCTTCTGCTCTTTAGAGAGCTATTCTATTTGAACCGCCAGAATAAGTGCGCCAACGGACCAAGCCTAGAACTTGGTGGAATCTCCATTCAACACCGGAGAGACTGCCTCTTTCCTTACGCTGAACCGCCCAGCCATCCAAAGGACTGGAACCAGACGTGGTTTTACTGTCAGGACACGTCTCCGGATGACGAGAGCCCCCTGCCCGGCTTTCGTGCCGTGCGTCTGGAACCAAACCACCCTCTACCAGACAAACTATCTCAGGTGGAGCGTCAACCTCTGATCCCCACCATCAACAAGATCAGGGCTCTCCTGGGCAACGGCCTCAACGGCATTGATCTGGTCCGGGTCTGGATCTCGTGGCGGGTGATCCCCTTGAGCCGCCGCCCCGGCTTAATGTGTGATTACACGGGCCGGAAAGATGACCCCCTGCGACACAGCCGCAACGATCTTCCTGAAGACGTTGTTGAAGACATGACCAAAGCCCTCTTAAATGAGAGCTTGGCAGACTGCGGGAGGACCGGCTTAAGCCCCTTCTGCAAGACCAACCCGGCCCCAGCGGTAAGCCACTGATCTAACCATCTTATTTTCTCCTTTAGATAGCTTTCATCTGAACCTTAAGAAATCTCCATTGTATTTTTCAGGCTGATGATAAATTCTGGAAGGTCAAGTATGACCATGAGGCGGCCAAGAAGGCCAGGAAGGCTAAGAAAGCCGCCAGGAGAGCCGCTCCCCGCAAGAAGGGAAGCAGGCCTACTGCCTCAGAGCTGCTTCAACTGAGTGACAGCTCCGAGTCTGAGGTAACCCCTGAACCTGTAAGCTCTTGTTGTATTCCAATTTTCTGCTGTCTTTTGGCCACCTTATTAACTTGATTATGCACAGGATGACACCGGAGCAAGTAACCCGGTGACTGAAGAGGTAATGATACTTTCCTCCGACTCGGAGCCCTTGCCAAGGCTGAAAGTCCGAAGAGTAACCCGGAAAGTAAGATTTTCACATCCTTTAGCTTATCAAGATCCTCAATTTATTTTGAAGCGACAGATTCATGAGAGCCGGCGGCACACCCGGACCAACAAATACGCAGACCTTTCCTCCGGCTTACCTGAAGCGTCGAGGAAGCGCCGGACCGAGGTTATCTCCAACTTATATCCTTTTCATCCTTTGGCGGGTGTTATACGTCAACCGCTCAATTCTTCTGATTCGAATTATCACGAAACTTCACCCTCCTCTAGCGACTCTATGCAATCAAACCTGCCGGCTTTCAAGACCGTACCCGGGTAATGATGATCATCTCTTGTTGTGCTTATCTTTACTCATACTTTTGTACTAACCTTGTGTCCTTTCAGTGCTCAAGCAAAGCTCAGTAAAAGAGCAAAGAAGAATAAGCCGGTGGAGGAGTCGGTCGTGACTGAACCGGAGGTTTCCACTCAAGAGCCGCCAGCTGCCTCTGCTCCTGAAGCCACCGCTCCCACCGACGAGCCAGCCATGGAGACTTCCACCAACCCGGATATCTCCAGCCCGGCTCAGCCGGCCGATGACCCGGACGTGGTAATCACCCGGACGGAGTTTGTCGAGCCGGGGAGACCCACTGCGCTGGCTAAGTGCTCTGCGAAGGAAGAGTTGCTAGAGCGCCACCGGGCCAAGCTGGACCTCACCAACTATGCTAACTTGAGAATCGGAGAGATCTTCTCCGGCTATGTCAGTCAGGTGCACAACAGCCGGGATTTGGAGATCAACATGGTGAATCAGATACAGCAGAAGTCTGAGGTACCACTCTATTGCTTACTGCATAGTTATCTTTACCATACTCTAGCCCCCAAGTCTACTACTTATGATAGAATATGTTGTAGACTTATCTTCCGGCTTACTCTCATGAACCGGTAATTTTGTAGACAGAAACTTTCAACATGCATTAGCCCCCAAGTGCCAAGTGTCTTTGCTTGGAAAGTGCTTGGGACTTTAAAATGGCATGATAATTATTCATACTATAACCCGGAAATTGTACAGGCTGCTTGCAAGAAGTTCGAAGCTGATATCTCTGATCTGAAGAAACGCCTGAAGACTCAGGAAACTGAGACCCGGAAGGCCAACGCCAAATTTGAATCCAGCATTGCGGCTCAAGAGATGCTGAAGAAAAAGTTCGAAGCTGAGAGGAAGACTTGGGCCGAAGAGAAGGTCGCTCTGGTAAACCGGGCCGAACAGGCGGGGAAGACTCTGACGGAGAGAACCGCCGAACTCTCCGGCTTAAAGCGCCACGTGTCACAGATGGTCACCGCAATCTTCGGTAAGTCATTCCACCGGCTTTCGTCAAGTTTATAATCTTTATGTCTCATGACTCCCATCATTGCCAGCGGCTTATCTTACTCTGTTAAAACAGGTCCCAGAAACACCAACCTCAATCAGAACGTGCTGACCAAGCTGAAGGCCGTGTACACCCTGGTAGAGCAACTCTACACCGGGTCACAGCGCGCTTTGGCCGTGGTGGCCCTATCCAATGAGGTTCCGACTCACCTGGCGGAAGTTCTTCGCCGGCTTGCCGTTCTTCCTCAGCGTGTCCAAGAGCTGCGACGGGCTTCTGCAAGAGCCGGAGCCATAGCTGCTCTGAGCCGGGCCAAGGCTTTCCTTCCAGAGCTAGACCCGGCGGACATTGCACTTGGTTACCCCAGCTTGAAGGAAGACGGCACCCCTTTCGACCAAAAGGACTTTGCTGCCTGTGTGAAGATCGTGCGCCCGGTGGCCACCCTGATTGGGAATGACACTGATCTGACCAAGTACCAGCCGGGCTACGATGCAGAGAATCAGAGGATCCCCACTCCGCGTTATGAAGCCATCAGCTTGGTCCCGCCGACTCGTAAGCATACCTTTGCCCCGGAAATTGACCCGGCTGGGTTAATTGACGAGGAAGCTTAGTTTGAAGCTTTGAGCGGCATTGACTGGAAATCGTCAACCTTCCAGGTCTTGGGAACAGCCGGAGGAGCGGAGAGGGATGAGCCGGAAGCTTCGACCCGGCAAGCATCTTGACTCTTTAGGCGGCTTGTTTAAACAATGCTTCACCCTTTTGGACTCGGGGAGTCTTGTAATAGAATAGGACCAACATTTTAACTTTGTCGTGCCATCGTGCACGTGCTGAATGCTTAATTCCATTGAAGCTGCTTCCTTATATTCCTCCGGGTCATAATTGATCATTCATTTTCCTTAAGCTCAAATAGTTGTCTTTAACTACCCTGCATAGAAAAACAAATCACAAGTCTCTAGGCGGCTTACCGCACTGAGAATCATAGTCTCATACATATAACCCGGAATATAAATCTAAGTCACGAAAGACTGGTCCTCACTTATGCCCTTGATATAATCGTAATAACACACTTACCGGCCTTCAAGTACACTTCCGGATTATATAACCCGGATAGTAAGGTTGGTACCTCAACTCCGGTTTACCAGTCTTGGTAATGCTAATTGTGTGCGACTAGCACTGGGAATCAAGGTTAAGCCGGCCGAACAAGAACCGCCGTGTACACTGTTGATACAACCAGAAGAACTTGTTGTAAGCCAGAAAATCAAAACTCAGGGGCTTCCGGTTCGAATACGACCAGAGACCCATCCCAAAGGGGTTAAGCTAAGATTCGAATGCGATCATATAGCCCCCAACGGGTTTGGCGATGGCGATCAACAGGGTACCGACAGCTATGTTCTCTTTGGTTCGAATACGACCCATGTTTGAACAGGAAGCCCCCAAATGACCTTAAGAGTTGTTTAACAACGCTGATTCGAATACGATCCACGTCGGTTCCCAAAGGGGGTTGAGCTATGATTCAAATATGATCAAAGAAAACTCCCCAATGAGCTCGACACTTTGCCAATCAAGTGGGTATCGACAGCTATGTTCTCTTTGGTTCGAATACGACCTATGTTTGAACAGGAAGCCCCCAAGTGATTACATTGCGTACGGCTAGATTCGAATACGATCATAAGCCGGATCCACCTCCAAGTTACCATGTGATCTTGTAATAGAAACAACACCTTTACCTTTGGAAGAGAAAAAAGGACAGAGGTCCTGCTTTATTGCTTATCATAATATATACATGGCTTATAGAAATATGTACATTATGAGAGCCGGTGGCTCAAGTGTAATAAGGCCGAAGCTGAGCTATGTTCCACGGCCGACGGGTCTCCTCCTCCGATTTGCGTGAATCTTTGTGCTCCCGAATGTCAATGAGGTAATATGACCCGTTGTGCAAGTTCTTGCTGACCACAAAGGGTCCTTCCCAAGGCGGGGATAGCTTGTGCGCATCTGTTTGATCTTGGATGAGCCGGAGCACCAGATCACCTTCCTGGAAGACCCGGGATTTAACCCGGCGACTGTGATAACGGCGCAGGTCTTGTTGGTAAATCGCTGAGCGAGCTGCTGCCACATCACGCTGTTCGTCCAACAAGTCAAGAGCATCTTGGCGCGCCTGTTCATTATCCGCCTCAATATAAGCCGCCACTCGAGGCGAGTCATGACGGATGTCACTGGGGAGGACTGCTTCCACTCCATAAACCATGAAGAAAGGCGTGTAACCCGTAGACCTGTTAGGAGTAGTATTGATGCTCCATAACACGGAGGGTAACTCCTCCACTCAACAACCCGACGTCCGTTGCAAAGGGACCAAAAGCCGGGGCTTGATGCCTTTCAGAATCTCCTGATTAGCTCTCTCAACTTGACCATTGGATTGAGGATGAGCCACTAATGAAACATCAAGTCGAATATGCTCTCATTGACAAAACTCCTCCATAGCACCCTTAGATAGATTGGTGCCGTGGTCACTTATAATGCTGTGTGGAAAGCCAAAGCAAAATATCACCTTTTTCATGAACTGAACCGCCGTGGCTGCGTCACACTTGCTAACGGGCTCTGCCTCAACCCACTTTGTGAATTTGTCAACTGCCACCAAGAGGTGGGTCTTCTTGTCCTTGGACCTTTTAAAAGGCCCAACCATATCAAGCCCCCAGACCGCAAATGGCCAAGTGATTGGTATCATCCTCAGCTCCTGAGCCGGCACATGAGCCCGTCGCGAGAACCTCTGGCAACCATCACATTTACTGACTAAGTCCTCCGCATCAGCATGAGCCGTCAGCCAATAAAAACCATGACAAAAAGCCTTGGCCACAAGGGATTTTGAGCCGGCATGATGGCCACAATCCCCTTCGTGAATCTCACGCAAGATTTCTTGACCTTCCTCGGGGGAGACACAGCGCTGGAACGCTCCCGTAACACTGCGGCGATGCAGCTCACCATTGATAACAACCATTGACTTAGACCGCCGGGTTATTTGCCTAGCCAAAGTTTCATCCTCAGGCAAATCTCCCCGGGTCATGTAAGCTAGATAGGGCACTGTCCAGTCCGGGATGATGTGGAGAGCCGCCACCAATTGTGCCTCCGGGTCAGGGACAGCCAAGTCTTCCTCTGTAGGCAACTTCACAAAAGGGTTATGCAGGACGTCCAGGAAAGTATTAGGCGGCACTGGTTTTCGCTGAGAGCCCAGCCGGCTTAAAGCATCAGCCGCCTCGTTCTTCCTGCGATCGATGTGCTCTACTTGGTAACCCTGAAAGTGTCCAGCAATGGCATCAACCTCATGGCGATAAGCCGCCATGAGAGGGTCATTGGAATCCCACTTGCCTGATACTTGTTGAGCCACTAAGTCTGAGTCGCCGAAGCACCTTACCCGGCTCAAGCTCATCTCCTTAGCCATCCGAAGACCATGGAGCAAGGCCTCGTACTCAGCCGCATTGTTAGTGCAAGGAAACATCAACCGTAGCACATAATGGAACTTGTCACCTTTAGGGGAAGCCAATACAACTCCAGCCCCCGAGCCCTCCAATTTCCTGGACCCATCGAAGTGAATAGTCCAATATATGTTATCCGGCTTTTCTTCTGGCACTTGTAGCTCTGTCCAATCATTGATGAAATCCACCAAAGCTTGAGATTTAACAGCAGTGTGTGGCACATATTTTAGACCATGAGGCCCAAGTTCTATAGCCCACTTAGCCACTCTCCCTGTAGCCTCTCTGTTTTGGATGATATCCCCAAGGGGGGCAGAACTAACCACAGTGATAGGGTGACCCTGAAAATAGTGCTTAAGCTTCCGGCTTGCCATGAATACGCCATAAACAAGCTTCTGCCAATGTGGATGCCGCTGTTTGGACTCGATGAGCACTTCACTGACGTAATAAACCGGCCGCTGAACCGGATGCTCCTTACCCTCTTCCTTGCGCTCCACCACCACAGCCACACTGACGGCCCGTGTGTTAGCAGCTACATATAGTAATAAAGGCTCCTTGTCAACCGGAGCAGCAAGGACTGGGGGCTCCGCTAGCTGTCTCTTTAAATCCTCAAAAGCAGTATTAGCAGCATCATTCCAGACAAAGTCATCAGTTTTCTTCATCAACTGGTATAATGGCATGGCCTTTTCACCCAAACGGCTTATAAACCGGCTTAAAGCAGCGATACGACCCGCCAGGCGCTGGACGTTGTTTATGCACGCCGGCTTAGCCAGAGAGGTGATTGCCTTGATCTTTTCCGGGTTAGCTTCAATGCCTCTGTTAGAAACCAAGAAACCCAAGAGCTTGCCTGCAGGAACACCAAAAACACACTTGGCCGGGTTAAGCATCATCTTGTAGACCCGGAGATTATCAAAGGTTTCCCTCAGATCATCTATCAAGGTTTCCTTTCTCCCTGGATTTAACCACAATATCATCCACATAGGCATGAACATTGCGCCCAATCTGGTTATGAAGACAGTTCATCACGCAACGCTGATAAGTGGCCTGTGCACTCTTGAGTCCGAAAGGCATAGACACATAGCAGAAGCCTCCAAAGGGAGTGATAAACGCCGTCTTCTCCTGGTCCTTAACTACCATTTTAATCTGATGGTATCCAGAATAAGCATCCAAGAAACTTAAGCGCTCGCAACCCGCCGTAGCATCAATGATTTGATCAATACGGGGAAGGGCAAAAGGATCAGCCGGACATGCCTTGTTTAAGTCCGTGTAATCCACACACATCCGCCAGGTGCCATTCTTCTTGAGCACGAGCACCGGGTTAGCTAACCACTCTGGGTGAAAGACTTCAACAATAAACCCAGCCGCCAAGAGCCGGGCCACCTCTTCACCAATGGCTTTCCGCCTCTCTTCATTAAACCGCCAAAGGAACTGCCTGACCGGCTTAAATTTTGGATCAACATTGAGAGTGTGCTCAGCGAGTTCTCTAGGTACACCTGGCATGTCAGAAGGTTTCCATGCAAAAATGTCCCTATTCTCACGGATGAACTCGATGAGCGCGCTTTCCTATTTTGGATCCAGATTGGCACTGATGCTAAACTGCTGAGATGAATCACCTGGAACGAAATCAACAAGTTTAGTCTCATCAGCCGACTTAAATTTCATTGCCGGCTCATGCTCCGTAGTCAGCTTTTTCAGAGAGGTCATATCTGTTGGGTCAACATTGTCCTTGTAAAATTTCAACTCCTCTGTTGCACAAACAGATTCTGCATAAGCTGCATCGCCTTCCTCACACTCCAAGGCCACCTTCCGGCTGCCATGAACCGTAATGGTCCCATTGTGACCCGGCATCTTGAGCTGTAAATACACGTAACACGGCCGTGCCATGAACTTAGCGTAAGCCGGCCGCCCAAATATGGCATGATATGGACTTCTTATCTTGACCACTTCAAAGGTCAATTTTTCCACCCTGTAGTTGTACTCGTCTCCAAAGGCCACTTCCAACTCGATCTTACCAACTGGATAAGCCGACTTACCAGGCACCACACCATGTAAAATAGTATTGGACTGGCTGAGGTTCTTATCAATCAACCCCATACGACGGAAAGTCTCATAATAGAGGATGTTGATGCTGCTGCCTCCATCCATGAGTACCTTAGTGAATTTATATCCTCCCACCTGAGGAGCCACCACCATGGCCAAGTGACCCGTATTATCAACCCGGGTAGGGTGATCCTCCCTACTCCACACAATAGGCTGCTCAGACCATCTTAAATAGCGTGGAACCGCCGGCTCAACAGCATTCACAGCCCTCTTATGAAGCTTCTGATCTCGCTTACACAGACTGGTGGTAAATACATGATACTGTCCACCGTTAAGCTGCTTTGGATTGGTCTGATAACCCCCTGCTGCTGTTGATGACCCTGGCCAGACTGCTGATTGAATCCCCCTTGACCGTTCTGTGGATTAGAATTTGAGCCGCCGCCCGGGCCATGAAAACCGCCAGCGCCTGAGCCGCCGCCCGGGCCATTGTTGCCATTAAAGGCATTGGAATTCTTAAAGGCCTTCATGATTGCACAATCCTTCCATAGATGAGTAGTTGGCTTCTCCCTAGAGCCATGCCTCAGACAAGGCTCGTTCAACAGCTGTTCCAGCGTCGAGCCTGACCCGCCGGCTCGGGGAGGTGGCCTCCCCTTGCGTCGCTGGTTATTACCCTGTGAGCTGGTGTTGGCCACGAACTCTAGGCTGTCGTCGGCCTTACGCTTGCTACCTCCTTGGTTCCCCGGGTTATGCTGAGGACCCTTGCCATTGCCGTTCTTCTTTCCCTTCCCTGTCCTTTCATCATCTGAAGCGGGGTCCTTGGTACTATCAGAGTCGGCATACTTGACGAGAGCCGCCATCAGCGTACCCATATCATTACAATCACGCTTGAGCCGCCCGAGTTTCATCTTCAGGGGCAGGAAGCGACAATTCTGTTCCAACATTAAAACTGCAGAGCCGGCATCCATCTTATCAGATGAATGTATTATCTCCTTGACCCGGCGAACCCAATGTGTCGTAGACTCACCCCTGTTTACAGTTAGTCAAGTCCACAATTGACATAGACTGCCTACAGGTATCCTTGAAATTTTGGATGAACCGGGCTTTCAGCTCAGCCCAAGACCCGATGGAATTCGGTGGAAGCCCTTTCAACCAAGTGCGGGCAGTCCCATCTAACATCATGGTGAAGTACTTGGCCATCGCCGCTTCACTGACCTCCAGTAATTCCGTGGCCATCTCATAACTCTCGATCCAGGCTCCGGGTTGCAAATCAGCCGTGTAATTAGGCACCTTCCTAGGCCCTTTGAAGTCCTTGGGTAGACGTTCATTGCGGAGAGCCGGCACTAAACAAGGGACACCTCCAGTCCTTGTAGGGATACCCACATCAACGGAAGTCGTCGGATAAGCCGGGGGTGTTTGGTAAGCCGTCAACTGAGGCACCTGCTCCGCCTCTTGCCGCGCTCTGTCTTGGTCTGTTGCGTGAAAGGCTCCGTTATGAGCCAGGCCATGGCCAGGGGGCGGGTCATGGCGTCGGACATTACTTGAGCCGGTCGCTGAGACCATGTGTCTGCTATAACTCGGGCTCCGGCCTGGACGAGGGGTTGAGTGGATCCTGTCCCGGCTGTAAGAGTACGCCTCTTGCTGCGCCAGCGCTGTCTGAAGGAGTTCTCTGACCCGGCGGGTTTCAATAGCCGTTGGAGAGTCGCCGTCAATTGGGAGAGCCGCCAGCTGTGCTGCTACGGCGACCATGTTCTCCAGCTGGTTAGCATAATGACCCGGTGGTATTGGCACATACTGAGGCGGGGCAGGGTTCACCCGGGGAGGCCCCATCACTTGTGGCTGAACAGGTGTCCCAGACCCGGGCACCATGATCCCCGGCGGGTTACTAGACCCTGCACCTGGCGTGTTGAAGAGGTTTCGAGGATCGTAGACCGGAGGGAGACGAGATTGGGCCTTTTGATGCCTCCTTCTCATGACATCATTGGACGCGTTCTGATCCATCGTTAGCCGGAAGGACTGCGCCTGAATCAACTGAGTCTGGGCATCGAGAGCCGCCCTCTCCGCAGCCATCCTGATCCCTTCCGCCGCCAGATCCTCCTTGGCTTTCACTAGATCTAACTTTAACTGCGCCACCTCCGCGTCATGCTGAGCTTTATCCGCCGGGTCAACCGTGGCGGTTAACAGGGCCGTCATCTTGTCCGTGAGATCCATCAGCACCTGAGCCGGCGAGGGCACCGGGTTTGCGGCAGGGTTCTGAACAGGCTGTGCACCGGCCATGAAGATTCCAACCCGGCTCGGCGGTTCAAACGGGTCCGGAATACTGTCACCATCGGAACAACCCCTGAGCCTGCCATCTTGAAGTTGATACAACGAGTTTGATTCATCTGTGGACGACTCGCCGTCAGAGCCGGCGGCCGTCTCACCACCAGATCCAGATCCATCAGAGAGCCCTCCATGGACACATCCCACAAAAACATGCTTCAAGGTAGGTAGGGCCCGGGCGGGTCGTGCACGCTAAGCCGTCTCGATGCGATCGGCGCAGAGATCCGTCTCAGGGCCCGGCTCACCAATCTTGCCAATGAAGACATGAATTCCGCCGAAGGGGACCCGGTACCCGTACTCAATTGAGCCGGCGTCGGGGCCCCAGTTTGCATCATCGATGTAGAGCTTGCCGCGACGACTCTTGGTCATCCGGCCCACAGCGTATCCCTTGAGCCCTTCGAAGCTGCCCTTCAAGAACTCAAATCCACCGTGCGCTGGCCCCACGGTGGGCGCCAACTGTCGTGGAATTGTCACGGCAGATGTCCTCGAGCTAGGACTTAGTCGTGGAGCCATCGCAGCTAGGAAGCTTGAAGGGGTTAAACGGGACAAGGAACGCGAGGGTTATACTGTTTCGGCCCCTTACGGTGAAGGTAAAAGCCTACGTCCAGTTGTGGTGGTATTAATTAGGGTTTCGATGACCAGGGAGCTCAACTGCTATGCCTGGCTCTCGACGAGATCTTTCTTCTCCCCAAACCGCCGCCGGTCGTCCCTTTATATAGAGAGGTTGATGCCCAGCAGCTCTCAGAGTCCCGGCCGGCTCATAAGAGTGTCCGGCTCGGACTCTCAACTACTCTTGCCTTACACTACAAGTTCTACCATAATAGCGGTTGTAACTACGGGCCTTAAGCCATCTCCGGGTCTTAAGCCCATCTTTGGCCCGCCGTCTTCAAGCCTGGCGCCGGGCTTTAGGCGATGACCATTATGAGTAACCCGGCCACTCCGGGCGGGTGACTCTAAGGTTTATATCCTCAACAGGACGGGTGAGGCAACCTCTCCCCACCCCGTGATCATGGGGTGTGGACGCCTTGAAGACCGCGACCCGGCCCCGCACAGTAAATGAGCCGCGCCTCCACGCCTTCGTCTTTTTATGGGGAAGGCGCGAGCCGCCTCTTTACCATGATGTGACGCATGCATGCAGGAACTACCCCACGCATGCCGCCCACGTCACGCGAACCCCTCCACGCCACGCCGCGCCGCGCGCGGGTCGTGGGAGGCCCAGCGCGCGAAAAGTTTTACCGGGTAAAAACCGCCCCGCCTGCCCGCGCACTGTTTTGGCCCTGGCCCAACAACGTGTCGCGCTTATGTGTGGCCCAGGCCTGGGGGCTCCTGTCGGTGTACAAAAGGAGGGGCGCACTTTTGTACCCCTTTACCTGTGCACGGGCAGTCGGAGTCGCGCCCACGGTCACACCAAGCAGAACAGGGGAGGTGAGCCAAGGTAAGACCGAAGCCCAAGATAACCAGAGCAACACCAAGGCCAAGACCACAAAGAGCAGAGGGACGAAGCAGGTTCCCCCGGCAAGACCCTTGCCGGGGCAGCCCACCCCACACCAACAGAGCGAGCCACCCTTGAGCCCATGGTCTCCAACATCATGTTGGGCCAGGGCTCGGGAGGCGCCTCCATGGTGGCATGCAGATCTTTGTGAAGACAAGGAACACTCAAGATCAGATGAGGATTAGAAGACGACGATCCTCGGTAGGATCCTTGCCGAGGAAGGCCACCAGACCCCCAGCAAGATCCTTGCCGGGGACGACAGCGCGCCACGACAAGACCCTTGCCGGGCCACCCGTCAAGGTCCTCACCGAGGACGCCAGCATGGCCACTACCAGGCCTGCACCAACCAAGTCTCCACCGCCGTTCACATGCAGCTACCAGCCCAACCAGCCGGGCGGGCACCTGCGTGGCAACATGCAGGTCCCAGGCCAACTCATCAAGCACCTGTGTGGCGGCATGCAGATCTTCGTGGAGGCTCCACCACCGCGCCACCTCAGCTGCCTGCCTGCCTGCCTACGTGGCACCGCATGCGTCGTTAGCCAGGGCGCATGTCGAAGCAAGGAGGAGCAGCGACGGACGGGACGGGCCTCTCCCCGTCCCCGATAAAGCAAGGTGACACCTAAGCTACGCATTAAATGTGTCTTGTCCTGTAATACAAGCGATAAGCTCATAGCACTGTGCGCCTTTCCACATCCTGTGTGCCACTGTGGCAGCCCCTTTCGACTATAAAAGGAGGCCCATGGTGTACTGGAGAAGGATTCGGCTCTTTCAAAGCACGCACTCACCACAGCTAGTTCGAGAGCTCAAGAACTCTCTGAAATACACCCACCAAAGCAGAACTAGGGTTTTACGCATCCTCGCGGCCCGAACCTGGGTAACCGATCCTCGTGCTAGTTACTAATCCTGCTCTTCTTGCAACCCCGTGCCCCGGCAACCGTAGTAGGGATTCTTGTGATCCCATAGGTGTCGTTCCACACCGACATCGTTGATCTTCACTTATATATTTTGGAGTAGTTTGTCATTTGCATTAGTGCTTTACTTATATCTTTTTAGAGCACGGTGGTAGTTTTATTTTGAAGAAATTGCTGAACTCTCATGCTTCACTTATATCATTTTGAGATTCTCTAAACAGCATGGTAATTTTCTTTGGTTATGAATTTAATCCTAATATGATAGGCATCGAAGAGGGATATAATAAAAACTTTCATATAAAGTGCATTGAATACTATGGGAAGTTTGATTCCTTGTGATTGTTTTGAGATATAAAGATGGTGATATTAGAGTCATGCTAGTGAGTAATTATGGATTGTAAAAATATTTGTATTAAAGTTTGTGATTCCCATAGCATCACGTATGGTGAACCGTTATGTGATGAAGTTGGAGCATGATTTATTTATTGATTGTTTTCCTTATGAGTGGTGGTCGGGGATGAGCGATGGTCTTTTCCTACCAATCTATGTCCCTAGGAGCATGCGCGTAGTACTTTGTTTCAATGACTGATAGATTTTTGCAATAAGTATGTGAGTTCTTTATGACTAATGTTGAGTCCATGGATTATACACACTCTCACCCTACCACCATTGCTAGCCTATGTTGTACCGCGCAAATTTCGCCGGTGCCATACACCCACCTATTACCTTCCTCCAAACAGCCACCATACCTACCTATTATGGCATTTCCATAGCCGTTCCGAGATATATTGCCATGCAACTTTCAACCGTTCCGTTTATTATGACACGCTTCATCATTGTCATATTGCTTTGCATGATGATGTAGTTGACATCATATTTGTGGCAAAGCCACCATTCATAATTCTTTCATACATGTCACTCTTGATTCATTGCACATCCCGGCACCGCCGGAGGCATTCATATAGATTCATATTTTTTTCTAAGTATCGAGTTGTAATTCTTGAGTTGTAAGTAAATAAAAGTGTGATGATCTTCATTATTAGAGCATTGTCCCATGTGAGGAAAGGATGATGGAGACTATGATTTCCCCACGAGTTGGGATGAGACTCTGGACGAAAAAAGAGGCCAAAAAAATGAGAGAAGGCCCCCAAAAAAATGAGAGAAAAGACAGAAGGGGCAATGTTACTATCCTTTTACCACACTTGTGCTTCAAAGTAGCACCATGATCTTCATGATAGAGAGTCTCCTATGTTGTCACTTTCATATACTAGTGGGGTTTTTTCATTATAGAATTGGCTTGTATATTCCAAATGATGGGTTTCCTCAAATTGCCCTAGGTCTTCATGAGCAAGCGAGTTGGATGCACACCCACTTAGTTTCTTTTTGAGCTTTCGTAAACTTATAGCTCTAGTGAATCCGTTGCATGGCAATCCCTACTCACTCACATTGATATCTATTGATGAGCATCTCCATAGCCCGTTGGTACACCTAGTTGATGTGAGACTATCTCCTTCTTTTTTGTCTTCTCCACAACCATCATATTCTATTCCACCTATAGTGCTATGTCCATGGCTCACGCTCATCTATTGTGTGAAAGTTGAAAAAGTTTGAGAACATCAAAAGTATGAAACAATTGCTTGGCTTGTCATCGGGGTTGTGAATGATTTGAATATTTTGTGTGATGAAGATGGAGCATAGCGAGGCTACATGACTTTGTAGGGATAATTTTCTTTGGCCATGTTATTTTGAGAAGACATGATTGCCTTATTAGTATGCTTGAAGTATTATTGTTTTTATGTCAATATTAAACTTTTGTTTTGAATCTTATGGATCTGAATATTCTTGCCACAATAGAGAAGATTACATTGATAAATATGTTAGGTAGCATTCCACATCAAAAATTCTTTTTTTTGTCATTTACCTACTCAAGCATGAGCAGAAATTAAGCTTGGGGATGCTTGATACGTCTCCAACGTATCTATAATATTTTATTGTTCCATGCTATTATATTCTCTATCTTGGATGTTTTATATGCTATCTTATATGATTTTTGGGACTAACATATTAACCTAGAGCCCAGTGCCAGTTTCTGTTTTTTTCCTTGTTTTTGAGTTTCGCAGAAAAATATCAAACAGAGTCCAAATGAGCTGAAAATTTACGGTGATTTTTTTATGGACCAAAAGAAGCCCCCAAAGCAAAAGAGTTGGGCCAGAAGAGCCACGAGGCATCCACAAGGGTGGAGGGCACGCCATCCCCCTAGGGCACGCCCCCCTGCCTTGTCGTCGCCTCGTGGACCCCCTGACTTGTTCCTGACGCGAAAAATTCCCATAAATATAGAAACCCCCAGAAATAAACCTAGATCAGGAGTTCCGCAGCCGGAAGCCTCTGTAGCCACGAAAAACCAATCGGGAGCCCGTTCTGGCACCCTGCCGGACAGGGAAACCATCACCGGTGGACATCTTCTTCATCCCGGCGCTCACCGTGACGAGGAGGGAGTAGTTCACCCTCGGGGTTGTGGTTATGTACCAGTAGCTATGTGTTTGATATCTCTCTCTCTCTCTATCTCTCCCTCCCTCTCTCTCTCTCTCTCGTGTTCCTGATTTGGCACGATCGTGATGTACCGCGAGCTTTGTTACGATAGTTGAATCATATGGTGTTTCTCCCCCACTACCTTCTTGTGATGAATTGAGTTTTACCTTTGAGGTTTCACTATTATCGGATTGAATACTATTATGGGTTTGAGAACACTTGATGTATGTCTTGCGTGGGATACCCGTGGTGACAATGGGGTATTCTATTGATTCACTAGATGTATGTTTTGGTACTCAACTTGCGGATTCCCGAGGTGACATTGGGGTAATCTACGCATAGGGGTTGATGCACGTTTTCATCCTTGTTTCTCCGGTAGAAATCTTGGGGCACTCTTTGAGGTTCTTTGTGTTGGATTGAATATTATGAATCTGAAGTTGTTTGATTCATATCGTATAATTGACCCACAGATACTTGTGGTGACATTGGAGTATCTAGGTGACATTAGGATTGATTGATGTGTGTCATATGGTGTTATTTTACTATGAACTCTAGGGCTGTTTGTCACACTTATAGGAATAGCTCAATGGATTGATCGGAAAGAATAACTTTGAGGTGGTTTCGTACCCTACAAGCAATTTCATCTTATGTTCTCCATGGTAGGAACTTTGGAGTGACTTTTGCCGCACGTTGAGGGATCGCCATATGATCTAATTATGTTATCATTGTTGAGAGAACTTGCACTAGTGAAAGTATGAACCCTAGGCCTTGTTTCCAAGCATTGCAATAATGTTTTTGCTCACTTTTGTTACTTGCTACCTTGCTATTTTTATATTTTCAGATTACAAAAACCCATATCTACCATCCATATTACACTTGTATCATATCTCTTCGCCGAACTAGTGCACCTATACAAATTAACATTGTATTGGGTCTGTTGGGGACACAAGAGACTCTTTGTTATTTGGTTGTAGGGTTGTTTGAGAGAGACCATCTTCATCCTACGCCTCCCACGAATTGATAAACCTTAGGCCATCAACTTGAGGGAAATTTCCTACAAAACTCTGCGCTTCGTGTCCCAACACGAGTCTACAAGAAGAAGGTTGTGTAGTAGACATAAGTTGCCTCCCACGAAGCGCTTGTTTTTGGTTGGTTATCTCGAGCACATTGGTGATCAAGGTGGTGCAAACACACTGAGACCATAGCTTCTAGCATTCACAACAATGCCTTATCCGGTGTAGGTCTTCATTTTCTTTTTCCTGGGGAAATGTATTACAAAAGGATATTTAGCTGATAAGTCAAAGCTAACATCCCCTTCAAACACATTTATCACAGCTTTGATAGTCCTTCGAAAAGGTCTGCGGAGAATTATTGGAGCAATAGGATCTTTAGGCATATCAACTATCACAAGATCAATCATGACAGGGCAATCATTTATTTGAACTACAACTCCATGCTTAATTCCTACTACCTAAGTAAGGGTAGAATTAGTTGTATGATGTCTACTATGCAACTTTATTCTTGTAGACACGTGTTGCGCCTCCAAGCGCAGAGTTTTGTAGGACAGTAGCAATTTTCCCTCAAGTGGATGACCTAAGGTTTATCAATCTATGGGAGGCTTAGGACGAAGATAGTCTCTCTCAAACGACCCTGCAACCAAATACAAGGAATCTCTTGTGCCCCCAACGCACCCAACACAATGGAAAATTGTATAGGTGCACTAGTTCGGCGAAGAGATGGTGATAAAAGTGTAATACGGATGGTAGAAATATATTTTTATAATCTGAATAAATAAAAACAGCAAGGTAGAAAATAGTAAATAGGCACAAAGAAGGTATTGAAATGCTTGGAAACAAGGCCTAGGGTCCGTACTTTCGATAGTGCAATCTCCCAACAATGCTAATAAAATTGGATCATATAACCATCCCTCAAAGTGCGATGAAGAATCGCTCCAAAGTTCCTACCTAGCGGAGAACATAAGAATAAATTGTTTGTAGGGTACGAAACCACCTCAAAGCTATTCTTTCCGTTTGATCTATTCAAGAGTTCGTACTAAAATAACAAAAAGCTATTCTTTCCGTTCAATCTATTCTAGAGTTCGTACTAAAATAACACCAAAGCCAATTCATATTCATAATACTCAATCCAACACAAAGAACTTCAAAGAGTGCCCCAAGATTTCTACCGGAGAAACAAAGACAGGAACGTGCATCAACCCCTATGCATAGATTACCCCAATGTCACCTCAGGAATTCGCGAGTTGAGTGCCAAAACATATATCCAGTGAATCAATACGATACCCCATTGTCACCACGAGTATTCAATTGCAAGACATATATCAAGTGTTCTCAAATCCATACAAGTATTCAATCTGATAACAACGAAATCTCAAAGGGAAAAACTCAATTCATCACAACAAGATAGAGAGGGGAGAACACCATATGATCCGACTATATTAACAAAGCCCGCGATACATCAAGATCATGACATCTCAAGAACACGAGAGAGAGAGAGAGATTAAACACATAGCTACTGGTACAAACCCTCAGCCCCGAGGGTGGACTACTCCCTCCTCATCGTGGTGGCCGTCGGGATGACGAAGATGGCCACCAAAGATGATCCCCCCCTCTGGCAGGGTGCCGGAACAGGGTCTAGATTGGTTTTCGGTTGCTACAGAGCCTTGCAGCAGCGGAACTTTTGATCTAGGTTAACCCCTAGGGTTTTTGGAATTTTGGGAATTTATAGGGTAAAAAGGGGGTGCAGGAGGCCACCGAGGTGGGCACAACCCACCTTGGCGCGCTTGGGCCCCAAGGCGCGCCTGGTGGGTTGTGCCCCCCTCGAGGCACCCCCCAGGTGCTGCTCTGGCACATTGGAAGTGTTCTGGTCCATAAAAAACCTCAAAAAGTTTCGCGGTGTTTGGACTCCGTTTGATATTGATTTCCTGCGATGTAAAAAACATGCAAAAA
The DNA here is from genome assembly GCF_018294505.1 of Triticum aestivum. Lineage (NCBI taxonomy): Eukaryota > Viridiplantae > Streptophyta > Magnoliopsida > Poales > Poaceae > Triticum > Triticum aestivum. The sequence goes on from NC_057808.1 coordinate 278,670,565, forward strand.
ACAGCAACTGGCACTTGGCACTATGTCAATAGGTTAGTACCAAAAAATGATATAAAATGATTATAAAACATCCAAGAATGATAATATAACAGCATGGAACAATCAAAAATTATAGATACGTTGGAGACGTATCAGCATCCCCAAGCTTAATTCCTGCTCGTCCTCGAGTAGGTAAATGATAAAAACAGAATTTTTGATGTGGAATGCTACCTAACATGTCATCTCATATTCTTTTCTTTATAGCATGGACATTTGGACTTTTATATGGTTCAAAGCAATAGTCTAGTTTTGACATGAGACTTAAATACTCAAGCTTATCAACAAGCAACCATGTCTTTCAAAACATCAACGCTAAAATAAGTTATCCCTAGCCCATCATGCTCAATCATTGATACATTCATGAAACACATTCGCATATTAGCTACACCCAATGCTCAAGTACGATCATAGTGCCTCCTAGTTGGTGCTTTATAAGAGAAGATGGAGACTCAAAAAAATAAAAATTGCATAAAGTAAAAGAAAGGCCCTTCGCGGAGGGAAGTAGGGATTTGTAGAGGTGCCAGAGCTCAAAGCGAAAATTGAGACATAAAAACATTTTGAGATGCATACTTTTCCCAGCAACGAAAATGACTTAGAGCTCCCAACACTTTCCATGCTAGATATATCATAGGCGGTTCCCAAACAGAAAATAAAGTTATTCATTTTTCCACCATACTTTCACTTTCCATGGCTAACCGTATCCACGGGTGCCCTCCATACCAACACTTTCCAAGTTATTTATTATTTGACAACATAAAGTAAATTCATTTTTCATTTGGGGACTGGGCATCCCTAATACCTTTGCCTTACTCTCGTGCAATGAGAAGTGAATAAACACTCATCGTGAGAATAACACATCTAGCATGGAAAATATTGGCCACCCCTCACCACCTCGCGAGCGGTACGAGCACACAAAAGGGAAATTTAGTTTTGAAATTAGAGATGGCACATACAAATTTGCTTAGAACGGCAAAAGAGTACTGCATATAGGTAGGTATAGTGGACTCATGTGGCAATACTAGTTTAAAGGATTTTGGACGCACAAGTAGTGATCATACTTAGTGCAAAATGAGGGCTAGCAAAAGATTGAGCAGCGACCAACCAAGAAACGAATAATCTCATAAGTGAGCATTGAGCATAAACACCGAATAATGCACCACAAGTAGGACGTAATTTCATTGCATAACTATTGACTTTCGTGCTTGCATAGCGAATCACAAACCTTAACACCAATATTCTTACTAAAGCATAATTACTCATCAACATGACTCACATATCACATCATCATATCTCAAAACTATTACAAGGAATCAAGATTATTTTGTCCAATGATCTTCATGAAAGTTTTTATTATATCCTTCTTGGATACTATCACTTTGGAACTAATTTTCATGTGTTGCTTTTGATAAGCTCAAACAAATATAAGTGAAGATCATGAGCATAATATTTCATTTTCTCAAATTAATTTAAGCGAAGCAAGAGAATTTCTTCAAAAATACTAAAGCACACCGTTGTAACGCCCTGGATTCGATGCGCCAGGTGTCCTCCAGTTATTCCTCGTTGCTGCCATGTCATTTGCTTGCATGTTGCATCTTGCCATGTCATCATCTGCATTTCATCTGCATGTTTTTCAAAACTTGCATCCGTTCGGGTCCTCCCGGTTCTCTCTGTTGTCCGTTCTGAGCCCAGACACACTCGCACGCGCCCGCGGCACCTCCGAAATATTATTTTATAAGTGGCATAAAAATGTTCTCGGAATGGGGTGAAACTTGGCGAGCGGTCTTATTATAGCGTAGGTAGACCGCCTGTCAAATTTCGTTGCATTCGGAGTCCGTTTGATAGCCCAACCGTTAAACATATAGCGGCATCGTCGCCGGTCAAACGTCGGACGTTTTCGGTCTCCGGAAATTGCCGTCGGGCCTCACTTCTCTCCTCTCTTCTCAGCCTACACCCCCTCTACACAGCCCACCTAGGCCTGCCTAACCCCCCCCCCCTCTCGGTCGGGTCCGTCGGATCGCAATCAGAGGCTCCAAAACGCTCCAAGACCCCCTAACCCTAGCCCCATTTCTATATATAGACGCCTCCCCTGCCATT
>NC_057808.1:278672970-278701303 GCF_018294505.1 Triticum aestivum
GAGTCCCTCTTCGCCGCCCGGGTCGCGGGACCTTGCCGCCGCGCCCCTCCGGCGTCCCGCGCCTCCTCGTCACCGCCGCCGCAGATGAGACCCGCCACCGCGCCACCTCTCTCCCTCTCTCTCCTCGCCCTGCCTCACTCTCTCTCTCTCCCCCGCAGGTTCCTGCCGCCTTGGAGCTTGCCGGAGCTCCGCCGCCCCGTCTTCGGTCGCCGTCCGCACCCCTCCTGGAGGTCGTCGCCCCTCGTCGGCGCTTCCCCGTGGCCGGATCCGCCGTCCCCCTCCTCTCCGGCGTGCTCTCCGGCAAGATCCGCCTCGCCTCAAAATCCGTGCAAAAGCCCTAGATCTGAGGTTGACCCCGTTTTCTTCTAAGTCCCCGAAACTTTTCATCTCGTGTGTGCTACTTTGACCTGCCATATCTCTTTGCATACTGCTCCGAATCATGCATATAATATATCAAAATGTTCATTGTGAGAGTCCCTTCGTTTTGTTCCATTGTGACGTGCTTGTTTGAGTCCATCTTGATGCCCAAATCATCGTTGCAAGAGTGCTATGTGATGTTAACTGTTGTCTGTTATCAGAAATTGGTGATTTGTCTTTTTCATTGCATTTTGTGTGTGCATCCTATGATCATGATCTCTACATGAGTTTTGAACTAAATCCTGCCATCTTTACAGAGGTGCTTGTTTTGTATTTTTTGTGATCTATATGTTGACTAGCACAAGCATGCAAAGTAGCTTCCATGATGTTGCTGATTTCTGTGACTTGGTAATTTCTGCTAAGTTTGTAGCTGTAACATTGTGATGCTATGTAAACTTGTTGTCACCATGCGTTCTTTGCATAATCTGGAGATGTTCACTAAGGATGTTTTGTTATAAATATTATGGTGTATCCATCCATGCCTTGTTTTGCATTTATATCCTGCTGTAGCTTGTCGATATCATGCTCCAAACTTGCTAAATAATGTTGCTGTCAGTCTGTTAACATGAAGTTCAGTTTTGACATGTGTTTTGCTAGTGATCCATGCACCCTATGAACTTGCTCTTGCCATGCTTAGCTTAATAATTATGCCATCTTACTGTTGGATTCCTTCATATGCCATGAAATACTATGTGATGAGTGATTTGAGCTCGCAAAGATGCCTTCATAATTCAGTTTATGCCATGCTCAGTTTTTCTGCTAAGTCTGAATCTGTTTATGAAACTTGCTATATTTACATGGGTGTCAGCATATCTTCTGTGCCTTTTTGGCTCGTGATCAGTAAGGGCCTTTTGTTCTATGAAATTAGTATATTCATTCCATGCCTTTTTTTGGTATGATCTGTTCCTGTAGCATGCTGTTTGATAGCTCTAAACTTTGCAACCTGATGTTATTTCTGTCATGTCCTGGAATTCTGCTAAGTCTGTGAAACTGTTATTATTTGCATTCTTGTCATGTCCTGGAATTGAGCATGTTCTATTGATTTCTAGAGATAGCTTAGTGTTCATGTTTTGTTATGCTTTACCTGTAAATCATGTCCATGCCTTTTTTTCATGTTGGGGTGCTGTAGCATATTGTTTTGATGCTTGCCAGATGCCTAGTTGCTGTTTTGGACAGATTATTGTTATATCTTGTTTGGAGTGTATGTGTTGCACCGTTGCTCCGTTTTGAGCATGCTCTATATGAAACTTGCTTAGTTTTGCATGTAGTTTCATATTTCCTTGTTGCATCCTTATTTTGAGGTGTTTGCTTGATGTTTACTTGCATTTTGCATCAATACCATGTTTAACTTGTTTTGCACATATCTTCTAGGCCGTAGCTCCGAATCTAATGAACTTTATATGTAACTTGACTAGAATTTTGTGTAGATCATCTTGGTGCATCTTAACTTGCTGTTTAACAACTTGAACATAAGGCTTATTCAGATCTGGACCAATTTCAAAATTTGCATATGTGGACTTACCGGAATTGTTATATGTTGTTTCCGGCCTCATTTAAACTTGCTTTGATGTGTTGTTCTTGTATGCATCATCTCTTGCCATGAGTAGCTTCGTATAGCCTTGTCATGCATCATACTTGGTTGAGCATCATGTCTTGTTATGTGTTGTGTGTTTACCTTATTGTTTGCTTCTTTCCGGTTGTGCTTCTTCTCGATAGTTTCTGCTTTGTTGCGATCGTGAGGATTCGTTCGTCTACGCTTGGTTCGTCTTCGTGGCTTCATCTTCTTCATGGACTCGTTCTTCTTCCTAGCGGGATTTCAGGGAAGAGGACCGTCACCTTGGATCTCATTACTATCATTGCTATGCTAGTTGCTTCATTCTATCGCTATGCTGCGCTACCTATCATTTGCTCTTCAATGCCTCCCAAAATGCCATGAACCTCTAACCTTTGTCACCCTACCTAGCAAACTGTTGTTTGGCTATGTTATCGCTTTGCTCAGCCCCTCTTATAGCGTTGCTAGTTGCAGGTGAAGATGAAGGTTGTTCCATGTTGGAACATGGATATCATGAACTTTGTTGGGATATCACAATATCTCTCATATTATTAATGCATCTATATACTTGGTAAAGGGTGGAAGGCTCGGCCTTATGCCTGGTGTTTTGTTCCACTCTTGCCGCCCTAGTTTCCGTCATACCGGTGTTATGTTCCTTGATTTTGCGTCCCTTACGCCGTTGGGTGATTTATGGGACCCCCTTGACAGTTCGCTTTGAATAAAACTCTTCCAGCAAGGCCCAACCTTGGTTTTACATTTGCCTCACCTAGCCTTTTTTTCCTTGGGAGTCGCGCATCCCGAGGGTCATCTTTATTTTACCCCCCCCCCCGGGCCAGTGCTTGTCTAAGTGTTGGTCCAAACTAGAGCACCGTGCGGGACCATCCCTTGGCAACTTGGGTTACGTTGGTACCTGTACGCTTAGCTCATCCGGTGTGTCCTAAGAACGAGATACGTGCGACTCCTATCGGGATTGTCGACACATCGGGCGGCTTTGCTGGTCTTGTTTTACCATTGTCGAAATGTCTTGTAAACCGGGATTCCGAGACTGATTGGGTCTTCCCGGGAGAAGGAATATCCTTCGTTGACCGTGAGAGCTTATAATGGGCTAAGTCGGGACACCCCTGCAAAGTATTAATCTTTCGAAAGCCGTGCCCGCGGTTATGTGGCAGATGGGAATTTGTTAATGTCCGGTTGTAGAGAACTTGACACTTGACCTTAATTAAAACGCATCAACTGCGTGTGTAACCGTGATGGTCTCTTTTCGGCGGAGTCCGGAAAGTGAACACGGTTTTTGGGTTATGACTGACGTAAGTAAGAGTTCAGGATCACTTCTTGATCATTGCTAGTTTCACGACCGTTCCATTGCTCCTCTTCTCGCTCTTATTTGCGTATGTTAGCCACCATACATGCTTAGTCGCTGCTGCAACCTCACCACTTTACCCCTTCCTTACCCATTAAGCTTTGCTAGTCTTGATACCCATGGTAATGGGATTGCTGAGTCCTCGTGGCTCACAGATTACTACAACACCAGTTGCAGGTACAGGTTTTGCGATGATCATGACGCGAGAGCGATGTTACTTGTTTTGGAGTTCTTCTTCTGCTTCTTCTTCGATCAGGGGATAGGTTCCAGGTCGGCAGCCTGGGCTAGCAAGGTGGATGTCGTTTGAGTTCCTGATTGTGTTTCATCCGTAGTCGGATGTTATTCTATGTATGTTGTATATTGATGTATTCTTGCGGCATTTGTATGCCTTGTATGTATCCCCATATATTATGTAATGTTGATGTAATGATATCCACCTTGCAAAAGCGTGTCAATATGCGGTTCTATCCTTGGTGGGACCTTTGAGTCTCTTTAGGATAGTATCGCATATTGGGCGTGACAACCGTCCTCAAAAAGATATAAGTGAAGCACTAGAGCAAATCCATTGAAAAGAGCTTCGTTGACGGGATGTGAGTGCCGCTTACCTAGCCTCCCTGGCAACTATTTGAGGACTCTATTTTATTTAAAAACTTTCAGATCTAAGTATTTTATTAAAACAACAAGCAAATTGAAAATAAAATTACATTCTAAGAATAGCATAACTCATGTGAAGAAGCGAAAACTTAGGCTCAACCGATACTAACCGATAATTGTTGATGAAGAAAGACGGGATGCCTACCGGGGCATCCCCAAGTTTAGATGCTTGAGACTTCTTGAAATATTATGTTGGGATGCCTTCCGCATCCCCAAGCTTGAGCTTTTGTGTCTCCTTAATTCCTTTTATATCACGGTTTCCCTAAATCTCAAAAACTTCATCCACACAAAACTCAACAAGAACTCGTGAGATAAGTTAGTATAAACCAATGCAAAAACCTTATCATTCTCTACTATAGAAAATCACTAAAATTATTATTCAACATTGCATACTAAATTCCTCTGCATATTCAATACTCCTATCCTCAAATAGAATCATTAAACAAGCAAACATATGCAAGCAATGCAAACATAACAGCAATCTGCCAAATCAGTACAGTCTGTAAAGAATGCAAGATTCATCATACTTCCCTACCTCCAAAAATTCTGAGAAAAATACCACACTGTAGAAAATTTATTTTATCTTACTATGCAAGGAGTTTCAACATTTTATCACATTCTGACTTTTCTAGGGAATTTTTGCAACAGCAGTAAACTTTCTGTTTTGAAACAACAACATGTAGACTTGCAAAATAAGCAGGGTAAAGGCTATCCTTGACATTTTTATTGAAATGAAAGATGCAAAATATTATTATAAATAGAAGAAAGAAAATCCTAACAAAATAAATTGACACTCCAAGCAAAACACATATCATGTGATGAATGAAAAGATAGCTCCAAGTGAGGTTATCGATAATGTTGAAGGTGAAAGACGGGATGCCTTCCGGGGCATCCCCAAGCTTAGTTGCTTGGATATTCCTTGGATATTAACTTGGGGTGCCTTGGGCATCCCCAAGATTAGGGTCTTGTCACTTCTTATTCTCCTCATATCGATGTCTCACCCAAAACTTGAAAACTTCAATCACACAAAACTTAACGGAACTTCGTGAGATAGGTTATTACGATAAAGAGCAAACCTTTTCACTTTGGTACAATCAAAGACAAGATTCATAATTGTTTCCACACAATTCCTACTGTAGAATATCATTCCCACAATTTATATTGAGCAATATAAGCCATAAAAACTAGGAAACAAGCAAACTATGCACTGAAAACATAATCTATCAAAAACAGAACAGTCTGTAGTAATCTGTACTCAAACCATACTTCTGCTACTCCACAAATTATGAAAAAATTAGTACCACGTGAGAAATTTGTATATTAATCTTCTTCAAAAAGAATCAACTCAAAATCACTCTTCTGTTAAAACTAAGAATTATTTTCGTGAGCGCAAAAGTTTCTGTTTTTCAGCAAGATCAAAGCAACTATCACCCAACATGATCCTAAAGGCTTTACTTAGCACTTTATTGAAAAAAAGCAAGAAAACATGTTCAATACAGTAGCATAATCATGTGAACACACAAAAACAGTAGCTAAAAAGTGTTGGGTTTTCTCCCAACAAGCGCTTTTCTTTAATGCCTTTTAGCTAGGCATGATGATTTCAATGATGCTCGCATAAAAGATAATAATTGAAACACAAAGAGAGCATCACGAAGCATATGACTAGCACTTTAATCCTAACCCACTTACTATGCATAGGTATTTTGTGATCAAACAACTTATGTGAACAAGAATCAACTAGCATAGGAAGGCAAAACAAGCATAGCTTCAAAATCTTCAACACATAGAGAGGAAACTTGACATTATTGCAATATGAAAAAGCATATGTTCCTCTCTCATAATAATTTTTAGTGGAATCATGAATGAATTCAACAATATAACTATCACATAAAGCATTCTTTTCATGATGCATAAGCATAGAAATTTTACTACTCTCCAAATAAGCAAATTTATTCTCATGAATAGTAGTGGGAGAAAATTCAACAAAATAACTATCATGTGATTGAAAATTAAAGTCATGATGAAAAGTTTCATGGTTATCATTATTCAATATAGCATACATGTCATCACCATAATCATCATAGGTAGCAACTTTGTTGTCACAATCAATTGAAACCCCTTCCGAAATAGTGGATTCATCACTAAATAAAGTCATGACCTCTCCAAATCCACTTTCATCAATATAATCATCATAAATATGAGGCATGCAATCATTATAAAAAATTTGCACATCAAATCTTGGGGGACTAAAAATATCATCTTCATCAAACATAGTATCCCCAAGCTTATGGCTTTGCATATCATTAGCATCATGGATATTCAAAGAATTCATACTAACAACATTGCAATTATGCACATAATGAAAAGTTTCTATGCCAAACATTTTATTGAATTCTTCTTCTATCAATTGAGCACAATTTTCCAATCCATCATTTTCAAGAAAGATATTATAAAGATGACCAATAATATGATGCAACCTCAATTCCATTTTTTATGTAGTTTTCTTTTATAAACCAAACTAGTGATAAAACAAGAAACTAAAAGATTCACTTGCAAGATCTAAAGATATACCTTCATGCACTCACCTCCCCGGCAACGGCGCCAGAAAAGAGCTTGATGTCTACTATGCAACTCTATTCTTGTAGACACGTCTTGGGCCTCCAAGCGTAGAGTTTTGTAGGACAGTAGCAATTTTCCCTCAAATGGATGACCTAAGGTTTATCAATCCGTGGGAGGCGTAGGATGAAGATAGTCTCTCTCAAACTACCCTGCAACCAAATTCAAGAAATCTCTTGTGTCCCCAACACATACAATGGCAAATTGTATAGGTGCACTGGTTTGGCGAAGAGATGGTGATAAAAGTGTAATATGGATGGTAGAAATATATTTTTATAATCTGAATAAATAAAAACAGCAAGGTAGCAAATAGTAAACGGGCACAAAAACGGTATTGCAATGCTTGGAAACAAGGCCTAGTGTCGTGGAATTGTCACGGCAGATGTCCTTAGCGTGAGGACTTAGTCGTGAGGCCAGCGCATCTATGTAGTAGCTTGAGAGGGGTTGATTGGGATGAGAGACGCAGGGCGGATCAACGCACAAAACAAGGGTTTAGACAGCTTCGGGCCCCGGGAAACATCATCCGCTAACAACCCTGCATGCTGTTTGAGGCTAGGTCTCATTATGATCACGGGAGAGTCGCCGGGAACCGGCTCCTTGTGTCTAGCCCTAGAGATTGTTTCTTGTTGCTTGTCCCTCTTTGGGGTGCCCTGCCCCTCCTTATATAAGTTAGAGGGGCGGGTTACATGTGGAGTCCTAGTAGGACTAGGACTAGTCTATCTTCTCTTACAAGTTAATTACAAGTCCGGGTCTTGCTTCCTCGTAAAGGAAATATTCGTCATCCCTTTCTTCTTAAGCCGGCCCATCATAAACGTGAGTCGGCCTTCTGGGCCTTGGGCCTTGTCTTCTATCTGACCCGCCATCGGGGCCATCCATGAGTCGTCTGGTTCATGAGCTGTCTGACCAATGAGCCGCCAGACCCATGAGTCGCTAGTCCTCCGCCGAGTCATCAGCGAAATACCAAGTCCGGCCGGGTCATACTTCCGGCCGGGTCATACCGCGGGGTATATCCCCGACATTAGCCCCCAGTTTAATTTGGATTTATCCATGTTAAACTCATCCTGCAACATAAACACAAGAACAAATTTGACAGATTGTGCTCCGGGTTAAATATTCTTGTAAACCGGCACCTAATCATCCTTGAGTCCTTGACATTTTCTCCTGGAATATCCGGGTCAATAGGCCAGCTTCATAACCCATTTGCTGATATTGGCTCTTGTAAATAAAGAATCCATTTGAATTGGCCTTCAATGCTCTGACTTGACAAAAATATTAGTCTCTCAAATATTCAACTCATATCCAGCCGGCTTGAAGATGTAAACCTTGCCGGTTTATGATTACCACCATTGTCAGGTTATAAAAGCTGATAATTCCAGGTCATGATTGTTGCCAACGCCGGTTCATGATTGATGACGCCGGGTTGTAGACACAGGGTCATAATGATTGGTGACGCCGGGTCAATCTGGTCTGCTCAAAACTAAGAATTTGAATATTTTCCCCCCTTATATGTATATCACCTGTAGCCCCTAAGTGCCGGGTTGTCATGCTTGCAGCAACCTCGGACTTGTGATTGCCTTATGCTCATAAAACTTCAACCAGTGTAGCCCCCAAGGGCCGGTTCATTATGCAATAATGAGCAGGGACTTTGTAGATATAACCATGTAAACTTGAACAGCGACATGTAGCCCCCAAGGGCCGGCTTAGTAAGATAATACTAAGCTGGGAATTTGTATATAATTTATTGATAATAACATCATATAATATAATCTCCACCATGGGGCTTGAACCCACGTCCACAAGGTTAAGAGCTTTGTACTCTACCAACTGAGTAGTGGACTGTTCAATATAATGGATTAATGCTTGTGTACCTTGAATTTTTGACAGGACCAATTGGTAGCCCCCAAGGGCCGGCTCATTTAGAATGTGATGAGTCGGGTCTTCAATAAGTTGAGCAAAAAAATGACTTTGCATTAGCCCCCAAGTGCCATGGTGCATGCTGGAAGTGACATGGGACTTTGCATATTTGATGTAATATCAATTTGAATAATGTAACCCCCAAGTGCCGGGTTGTAAGCCTGCAGCGACTTGGGACTTATTCCTTTCATTGTAGAATAAATCATATCCATTGATAAAATAATAGCCATTGCGCCAAATCGACTTTGAAAACCTCAATCATAATATTAGTTACTGATAACCATAATAAAAAATCCAGCCATGTTGGCTATTAAAAATTTGAATAACCCGGTTTGTGAAAATCTTCAAATTCAATATCATAGTGAAAATCCAGCCAAGTTTGGCTATTTGAAGAGTCAAACACCTTATCTGTTGATAAGTAAAATCCGGGGCTTTAAATACCGGGGCCCCTTGGCCGATGGCGATTTAATACGCCTCCATTGTAAGCCGGAATTTTTATAACCCGGCGGCTTATAGCCTTTGAGAAAATCCAGAACGGATAATCATTTTGAAGCATCGATTTTAATGATGAGCTTGGACTTAAACATTTATATAAGCCATAGTTCTGCAAATCCTGCACAGAATTTAAACAACACACGCCCTGGTGACTTAATATCAAAAGCCAGGGCGGGTAACTACCCAAATGTAGTCTTATCCTGCACACAAGTAGATCACAAGAACCCTTGGCAGTTTACCACAGGGCGGGTCATAATATCTTTCATATGACCACTGATGTGTAAAAAAGGAGTTACAGATAAGCTTGTTATGAATCATAACTTTGAAACATAACTATAATATCATACTTGTGATATTGAATTTGCATTGTCGGTTCACATGACCTGCACAATAAGGGTGATAACTCAATCTTTGATACGCGCATGATTCCAATGGCGCAATTCAAAACATACCGGCGGCTTAAAGTCCATAGCCAGGGCCGGTTTAAACATAATCATGTATAAACAATATCATACCTATGATATCGAATTGTACTGCCGGCTTATGATACCTGTACAGTAAGTGTGATAACCCAATCCTTAGAATCCAATGCTTCCACATAGATGATGATTGTCATAAGCCGGTGACTTATCATCGAAAATCAAGCCAGATTTAAATAGAAACCACTCATATACACTTTAGATGTGTTCAAAAGAGCTTCAAATAAAATCCCAAAAATTATTTGCAAAAAGAGACTTCAAAAATTTTGAGGCTTCTGATTCGAATACGATCAAAAAACCGTCCCAAAGGGGTTAAGCTAAGATTCGAATACGATCATATAGCCCCCAGTGGCTTTGGCGTTGCCGATCAAGAGGGTACCGACAGTTATGTTCTCTTTGCTTCGAATACGACCTATGTTTGAACAGGAAGCCCCCAAATGACCTTGAGAGTTGTTTAACGATGCTGATTCGAATACGATCCATGTCGGTTCCCAAAGGGGGTTGAGCTATGGTTCAAATATGACCAAGAAACTCCCCAATGAGCTCAGCAGTGTGCCGATCAAAAGGGTATCGACAGCTATGTTCTCTTTGGTTCGAATACGACCTATGTTTGAACAGGAAGCCCCCTAGTGATCATAAGAAATTTTAACGACTCTGATTCGAATACGATCAGGGTCACACCAAAAGGGTTAAGCTAAATTCGAATACGATCAGCTCCCAATGGTCATTAAAGCATAGTCCCTATGTTTGGGTTGTGCTTTGTAAAGACTCTTTTTGGTCCCTTTAATTTTTCCTTGAGCCGGATGTTGAACCGGATTTGAGAGCTTCAAAGCTTTGCAGGAGAAAGATGTCTCTTGAACCGGATTTTAAACCAGAGTCCTTATTTTGAGCCAGAAATCTTCTGACGGCTTTCAAATTTTCATCGATCTAGCAGTCATCTCCGGGGCCCGGGTTATATTTCCCTTCAATGACCCGGAGTTTTTGAATTCATTGAAACCGGCTAATGTTGCCGAGTCATACCATTGTAGCCCCCGAGTCTCAAGACGACTCGAGGAGTTGGCTTGAGATTCTCCATATTTGACCATAGCAGAAGGTATACATCATTGGCGTTGATAGCGCGATGTAAATCCACAGAAGGTTAAGGTGACTGCGACGGGTTATAAATGATCCCGTATGAGCCGTGTCAGCAACTCGGCCAATGGCTTCTTCCAACTAGCTGTTTGAAGTTAACCAAACTATAGTGGCGGCGACTTGTGCACCTGCCCATTGAACCACCCAGTGCAGACGGCGGCTGATAATACGATAATTTGCCTCTAATTTGTTGGAAGAAAACCGGGCTTCCCAAGTAGTGACTTGCTCATACTCAATAAACAGCTCATCCAGACAAGTGCGGCCCGGTGTGTCGATGTAGACCAAGCCGCGAGAGACGGACGGTAAAGACGACCGTAACATCAGAGGCGGCATAGACAGATGAACCGGCCGTGGCGTTGTAAGCCGGTGCGGATGAGCGAGTTAACCACATCGTTTTTGATGTAGTGAACAATTGTCCTGCATCAACACTATTGCAGACCAAGACAAAGATAAACTGCTCTTTGATAAAAAATAATATGTACCAATAAAATATATTTTAGATGGATATCACCTGATGTGCCAGGCCGGAAATAATCCGCCATGAAATTAATAATTGCTAGGTGAAGTTGAAGTCGCTCACGGGTGAACCGGCCGCAGCATGGTAAACCGGTGCAGACGGGTGAGTCGACCATGGCATTGTAAGCCGGCGCAGACAGCGAGTCGGCCACGGCGTTGTAAGTTGGCGTGGACACGTGAACCAGCCGCGAGGGCGGACGGGCGAGTCGTCCGTGACGTTGTAAGCCGGTGCAAATGGGAAAATTGTCCTCCTCGTTGTAAACCGGCGCGGTCGCAAGAAACGGCCACGATACTTTAAGCCGGTGTGGTCCGTATCCGCGGTATAAGGCCACTTTTGTAGTAAATGGTTACCCTCATGCATTTTACGCAGACTGATCTCTCTTTAGCAACAGTAGTAGCTCTAGTAACCAAGGGGTACAGCATCCTTGAATTCACGTGGATTGAATAGTACTCCCAGTAGTTGACATGACTTGTCTTGATCAATATGGAAGCAGAAATGGCCACAACAAAGCCAGTGAAAAGAATAAGGGAACCGGCAACTCTCCTTCGCTTGATTCTTCTCATGCGTGCACCAATATTAGAAGTAGTATGACGACAACTCAGTAGGGATGAGCGAGTCATGATAGCACGTGCGCGGAGCAGAGCAGGCGGCTCACTTGGCGACTCACGACCCTGCTGGAGGCGAAGACCAGGTAGAGCGCGGAGGAGTGACGGGCCAAGGCAGCAAGGCAGAGGCAACACAAGGGCGCAACGGAAGAGGTGTGAACGCAGCAGCTCATGGACAGCATGAGATAGGATGGCAGTTTCAGCGACAAGGGCCACAACAGCTCGGGGCCCGATGGCGGCTTGCAGGCGGCTGTGGCGGCTCGATGGGGTCCATGTCATAACGGCTTGGAAGAAACCAAGCAGAGGGGCGGCTCTCAGGCAGCGCACGGCCGGGCGGCTCACCGCGTCAAGATGAGGCCCCAGCCACGGCGGGTCAAAGGCCAATGACTCAGCGGAGGCGAGTCCGTGGCAAGGTGAGGGCGGCTCATAGCAGGCAGAGGAGGCTTATGGCCCGCGAATACAGTAGGGACGGTTCAAAGCATGGCGACGGGGGCGGCGGCTCTGTAGTAGTAGGTCGGTTCATCAGCGGAAACGGAGTCGCGGTCGCAGCGGCGATACCCGGCCATCGTTTGGAGCGAGACCGGTCGCGACTCAGCGTTGACCCGCCTTAGAGGAGGCAGCTCTGCGGGCGACTCGGCCACTGAGCATAATCCGGGTCGTAGTTGATTGAGTCCTGTCCGAGTCCTTGCTATATTCTTCTTTCCTTTTGTCTTCACGTGATGATGAATCTGTTGTAGGACTCCTTCTAGTCCACGCTCGTGCATAATCCTCGGGTGCTCCGCAAGCCTCCGCTCCTTTTTTGTTGATTTTTAAACCAGTGCAAGTACTAATAGCAGCACTTTCAACGCAACTTGCTTCGCACGAGATGTAGTAGTAGTACCACCTTTTGCCTCCGGACTTGGTCTATCAGCAGTTTATGTGCGGAGGCGCGGAGCAACTAACACAACTTGACGGATTGGGCAGAACAACTACAACGGAAGATTTCTTGTCCGTCTCATCGTAACCTGCAATTGATGAATCGCCGAAAACTTACTGATCATAAATCTGGTCCGACAGACTTGAAACTAATGTTGACCCCCTCAAACCGTCTTTCTTCATCCAAAAAAATTGCGAACCTCTCGACCCTGAGAGAGATCCCTCCAAGAACTCAACACCACCCTGCGCAGCCCCACGGTGGGCGCCAACTGTCGTGGAATTGTCACGGCAGATGTCCTTAGCGTGAGGACTTAGTCGTGAGGCCAGCGCATCTATGTAGTAGCTTGAGAGGGGTTGATTGGGATGAGAGACGCAGGGCGGATCAACGCACAAAACAAGGGTTTAGACAGCTTCGGGCCCCGGGAAACATCATCCGGTAACAACCCTGCATGTTGTTTGAGGCTAGGTCTCATTATGATCACGGGAGAGTCGCCGGGAACCGGCTCTTTGTGTCTAGCCCTAGAGATTGTTTCTTGTTGCTTGTCCCTCTTTGGGGTGCCCTGCCCCTCCTTATATAAGTTAGAGGGGCGGGTTACATGTGGAGTCCTAGTAGGACTAGTCTATCTTCTCTTACAAGTTAATTACAAGTCCGGGTCTTGCTTCCTCGTAAAGGAAATATTTGTCATCCCTTTCTTCTTAAGCCGGCCCATCATAAACGTGAGCCGGCCTTCTGGGCCTTGGGCCTTGTCTTCTATCTGACCCGCCATCGGGGCCATCCATGATTCGTCTGGTTCATGAGCTGTCTGACCAATGAGCCGCCAGACCCATGAGTCGCTAGTCCTCCGCCGGGTCATCAGCGAAATGCCAAGTCCGGCCGGGTCATACTTCCGGCCGGGTCATACCGCGGGGTATATCCCCGACACCTAGGGTCCGTACTTTCGCTAGTGCAATATCCCAACAATGCTAATATAATTGGATCATATAACCATCCCTCAAAGTGCGATGAAGAATCACTCCAAAGTTCCTATCTAGCGGAGAACATAAGAATAAATTGTTTGTAGGGTACGAAACCACCTCAAAGCTATTCTTTCCGTTCGATCTATTCAAGAGTTCGTACTAAAATAACACAAAGCTATTCTTTCCGTTCTATCTATCCTAGAGTTCGTACTAAAATAACACCAAATCAAATTCATATTCATAATACTCAATCCAACACAAAGAACTTCAAAGAGTGCCCCAAGATTTCTACCGGAGAAACAAAGACAAGAACGTGCATCAACCCCTATGCATAGATTACCCCAATGTCACCTCAGGAATCCGCGAGTTGAGTGCCAAAACATATATCAAGTGTTCTCAAATCCATAAAAGTATTCAATCCGATAACAACGAAATCTCAAAGGGAAAAACTCAATTCATCACAACAAGATAGAGAGGGGAAAACACCATATGATCTGACTATATTAAGAAAGCCCGCGATACATCAAGATCATGACATCTCAAGAATACACGAGAGAGAGAGAGAGAGAGATTGAACACATAACTACTGGTACAAACCCTCAGCCCCGACGGTGGACTACTCCCTCCTCATCATGGTGGCCGCCGGGATGATGAAGATGGCCACCGGAGATGATTTCCCCCTCCGGCAGGGTGCTGGAACGGGGTCTGGATTGGTTTTCGGTGGCTACAGAGCCTTGCGGCGGCGGAACTTCTGATCTAGGTTAACCCCCAGGGTTTTTGGAATTTTTGAGAATTTATAGGGTAAAGAGGGGGTGCGGGAGGCCACCGAGGTGGGCACAACCCACTTGGGCGCGCCCTGGTGGGTTGTGCCCCCCTCGGAGCGCCCCCTAGGTGCTGCTCTGGCCTATTGGAAGTGTTCTGGTCCGTAAAAATCCTCAAAAAGTTTCGCGGTGTTTGGACTCCGTTTGATATTCATTTCCTGCGATGTAAAAAACATGCAAAAACAGCAACTGGCACTTGGCACTATGTCAATAGGTTAGTACCAAAAAATGATATAAAATGACTATAAAATGATTATAAAACATCAAAGAATGATAATATAACAACATGAAACAATAAAAAATTATAGATACATTGGAGACGTATCAGCGTCTAATCTCAGTAGTAACATAAGGACCTAGATTGATACTATCATAAACAGACTTTGGAATAGTAGAAACACTAGCCCTAGATCATATAAAGCATTGAACTTATTCAAACCAATCTAAATCTCTATAGTAGGGTCAAAAGCATCCTCTTGCTTAGCTGGTAACTTACTGTAAAGCTTCTTTCTTTCATCATCTTGCTCAAGTACCTTGGTTGGAACTTTATCAACAAAGACATTATATGCCTCGTTATTAGATACCTCGTTTAGTGGGTAATTCATTGATAGCAGCTTGCAATGGTATAATTATATTCTGGCACATGGCTTGTGTCAAGTTCTCCGGTCTCCTCTTTGTTGCTTCTTACCTTCCTGACATCTTCAACTGGGTTAGGTTCCGGTTTACCTTTCATGACGGAGATGAATTCATCAAGCTTGGTTGTTAACTCCGCATTATTTTCTTCAACTGCATACATTCTTTTGGTGGTAGCTCTTTTAAGATGCCATTGGGCATGGTTCTCTTGCATGTCATCAAGTAGTTTCTTGACATCATCTATGGACTTTCCCATGATTTTTCCTCCTACAGCTGTATCAAGCATAGTTTTTAAAATATTATTTAAACCATTATAGAACATATCAAGGATTAACCATCCCTCCATTCCATGGTTAGGATGGCTCCTTACGGCTTCTTTCATTCTATCCCACACAAGGGCTAGTGCCTCACATTCTTCCTACTTGAAACCTGTAATCTGGGAATGAAGTTGCATAATTTTTGTAGGAGGACAAAACATAGATAAAAATTTGCTGCAATAATCAGCCCAAGAAGTTATATTTCCTCCAGGTAAAGCTAGAATTCATTCTTTTGCTCTTCCTCTCAGAGAGAAAGGAAATAGACGCAACTTCAAAGCGTCCGGGTCATAATCTCTAAAATGTTTCATGTTGCACAATTCAGTGAAATTATGCAAGTGCATAACGACATCTTCAGAAATAGAGCCTCCAAATTGGTCATGTTGAACCATGGAAACTAAGTTTGGTTTGATCTCATACTCAGTGGATGCAACCTCAGGCTATGCTATGGGTTCACGCATGAAGTTATTGCTGGGAGTAGCAAAACTTCCAAGATTATGAGCCATGGTAATCTTTTGGGGGATTTTCAACTAACAAGACTTGGAACAAAAATAAAACTTAAACTAAAACAAAAACCAAACCTAAAACTAAACTTTTACAAAACTCTAAACACAAAGACTAGGAACACTCAACTCCTCCCGGCAACGCTGTCAGAAAAAGGCTTGCTATTTACTTTTAAGAGATCCAGTAAAGGAATAGACAGTAACCCACACCTATTTCCCAAAGAGGTGCCCTTGGTTTGTCAAACCCGCGAGAGGAAGGTTCCCTTACGATTGTCTCTAGCAAGCTTCTGTCAAAGAAATAATTCCATCTTTTGAACGCATCAATCAAGCTAATTATGCTGAAACACTTATAATAAAAGTAGGTACGGAATGAGATCTTAATTCTTACAACCATGAATTCGTGTTGGGACCAAATATGATATTAATTTGTGCGTTGGAAGTCCCCATCGAGGTGTGCTTGTTACAAACCGAAGTAAGGGATATATCCAAATAATATCTTGACCGGCACGAGTCCTGCATGAAGAATCAGTTGTCCAACCGAAGGCCCTATCCATCGAGCGGGGTTCCCTTGATAATTAAGATAATAATAATAATAATAATAATAATAATAATAATAATAATAATACAAGAGCTTTGGGCGTGTAATGACTACACCTCATGAATCCCCAAGGATTGGATCCCTGTTATACCGTACTAAACCCTTCTCTTACCGGTGTTCAGAATAACACTTCACGTTCTCTCTGCCCTTAGCCTCTCCGTGGCTCGCTCTCCATGATTCTGGGTACCTACAGGGATGAAGAACGCGGACGAGACAAGAGACACCTACAAAACAATTTTATTTCACACATACGGGATGTTAATTCAAAGCACTTCCATTGATCCCCACAGCAAATACAGAGGGTTGCAAGTCCTATGCTTCAACCCATACCTTATTGAACTACTCACACATGGAGATCAGATCACGTGAAGAACACATTGAAGAACACATCTTGAAGATTAATTGATTGATAATATGTCTTACAATGTATGCCTTGTGCGATGCATGGTTACAAGTATGAGGTAGAGGGACATGGACTATGGTACTGATGGTGGCTATGGAGATGGAAAATGGAGGCGGCTAGAGTTGATGAAGGGGATGAAGATGGCTCTGTTCAGGCTTTGCTTGTTGACGTTCTATTGACATTTTGGCGTGGTCCCATTTATAAAATTTGTTCAGGTTGACGAAGAGCCTTAGGATCCACGCCATGCAACCACTCATACAAGCGTTCGTGGTCGTATGGAACATCGTCTTTTACACTGTTTCCTCTGGTGCGCCCCCTCCTGATTTCTTCTATCTCCTTTTCCACACCTTTTCGTGTTCACACGCAATTTCTTCCCTTTTTAGACCATTTCCTGTGGAAACACATCAAAGAGAGGATTGGTAGCAATATTGAAGCGAATATCTCGGTTTTAATGAAATATTTCGGTTTAAACAAAGGGTGAATGAGTGTAAAAATATCACTCATTAACAGTTAGTAAACAATGTTGTAAGATTTATGGCCTTTGGATGCATGATTTGCGGCCTCTGTGTCATTGCCTACTCATCTTGTTTGAAGTACTAGGAACTGCCAGATGGAGGATGGACGGCTCCTGATTTTCCTGCTTCTCCTCTAGCTTGCCACATAAGCTTCGGCCGCTTGAGGGAGGTACGCAGAACAGTTTTCGATGCTCCTCCTACTACTTCCCTGTTGTTATCTATAAGCGTCGTCACCGAGGAGACTATAGAGTTGCCTATGTCGCTGCCTCCTGCAATGGAGGACAAGGCGGCCAAAGTGCGGGGGCTGGTCAGCTAGAACCGCAAGAGCCTCCGGCGAGCATGGACTTCATCAGCAGCCTCCCCAACAAGATGTTGGTAACCATCATATCCCTCCTCCCCATGAAATCTAGATTGGAGACAACCGTACTCTCCCGACGGTGGTGCCCCCTATGGCACTCCACCCCTGGACATCATTGACGACGATGAGCTCTGTCATAGGGATCGCAAACGCTTGGACGCATTGTCCCACTTCCTCGCCACGCATCCTGGCCCAGTCAGACGCCTTGCCCTTGGCAAGTTCCCTTCCAACTACAAGGTTGAACCCAAGTTTCACGAGTGGTTCCTATCCCCCACCCTAGATCATCTCAAGGAGCTCAGCTTTCAAGCTAGACATTTGCGCTCGCTGTCACCATGCGCACCTCGTGCCCATGCCGCACCATGCTAGGTTCATGCTATGCTTTCCCCTAGATTAATGTCATGCCCACTCTTCATCTCCCTCAACTGAAGCACCTCGAGCTCATCGGCGTCACCATCTCATAGGAGGATATGGAGCGCCTGCTCCGCACTTGTACATCAGTCAAGTACCTTCGGCTTCAGGTGACAGATGGGCTCAGTAGCCTCCACATCGCCTCGACAAACGTCCGTACGATTTATGTGCATTACTGGTGCCGCAACAGGCGGTCAGTTGAGGTGTTTCACGATGTGTTCATTGAGAATGCACCTTTCCTTGAGAGATTGCTTGTACTTGATAAGGAAGGTCTAACAAGAATCAGGATCATTAACGCATCCAAATTGACAATGTTGAGCTATTCATGTGCTGGATTCTACGAACTTGTTACCGGATCCATATTCGTTCAGGTACAAAAATCTTCTCCTCCTCCTTATTGTACATCACATTCTATGTAATTTTGTTGATATATGTTTGGCTGTCATCCAGAAATTGATTCCCACAAGCTTGACCCCATCTTTGCGCACAATGAATGTCTTGGCATTCAATCTATCGGCCCCGATCAGGATCAAGTTGTTATATTTCTTAGATGTTTTAGATGCACGGAGAAGCTATACATCGAGGTGATGCTCCTTTCCTGTTAATTGTTAACCACAACAGAGTTCAATTTTTTGGTACTTTTACCCATGGTAACAATGACAAATGTACTATGATTTCTCAATGAAATTTGGAGGATTTCAGTACATATTTTTTTGAGATGTTAATCATGAACAACCGAAGATGGCATGTCACTCTATTCATGTATTTTCGAAATTCTGCAAATCAAAGAGGCCCGTAGTGTTCAAAACTGCATCTAGGCACTAATATGTTGCCTTCATTTGCAAATACAAACAAGCCCGAAAGTGGAAAATGTGACGCAATATAAAAATCACATCGAATGTCTTATTCTCTATCTCACAGAAATTACTTTGAACAAGTACCGATGCACCATGCCAGAGATTAAATTCGATAGGTTATTTGTTCAGAAAGCAAGTGTGCTCAAGTTAATGAGGTTTACCCTATATTTAGTGCGTGCAAATGAATGGCTTGATGATCAGCGCACGCATCTAAAGCTGAATGAAAAAGGCTTTGCACAAGCTGAATTTCATTTTGGAAGTTCGAATGACAGATTATAAGGAACTTATTGTGTCAAGCCAATATATGACTTCTCGGTGGCTGATCCCTTCGTAGAAATATTGGAATTGAGCAACTTTTTGTAATATAAATTTGACCTTTTATATTCTCCTGATCGGCTAATTAGCGTGGACGTCTACAACTGCATGACAAAGATTCTGCAGAAGCTGAATTTCACTTCTAATATCAGTTTGAACCATGTAAAATTTGAATATGAGCATTGTAATACTGGAATTTGAACCTTGTAATATTTCTGGTATTTGTGATACAATATTTTAAATGGCATTGTGTTCTTTTTTCTTTGAAATGTCCTGCGGCAATTTATACATGTGGAGTACTGTCGGACTTTGGATGCAAGCGGACGACGGCCACATGACATGGTTCTGAGATGATTCAAAAGGCAAAGTTGTTCGTTTGTACGAAATGAAAAACTTTTTGTTGACCACCTTTCGGCTTGAAGACATTTTTCAATAACTCATACATAATGCAATATATTTCTATATGATCATATTTCCCCGTTCATGCTCCCATAGTTCACTACAATGAGAGAACGCGTGGAAAAATAATCAATGGATTTTGATAAGAGCATCCAAACCCTAAACCATGGAAATTTGAATGTAATATGTTATAAACTCCGACGTGGAAAAATTCATAAGATAGTACGTTCTGAACACCAACACACCCTTTTTTTAATCATTTTTCTATCCCGCCAAACATTTTTTGTGACACGAAACATTTTCAGTGACACTACAAATCATCCCAGGAAATGGACATGCCCAGTGACGCCCAAAAGCGTCGCTGAATTTCAGGCCAAAACGTCGCCAATCTTGCCGAGGGCGCTGCCCCGGGAGGAAAATACCTCGTGAGGGTGGACTATCGCACAAAATGATTTTTGGCAACGTTTAATGTTTCCTCACCAGAGTTTTTGTCAGTGAATAGAGTAGATTTTGTAGTGAACCATTTTTGTTAGGCTACCTAGCACAAACGTTTTCACAGGAAAACTGTATGCGATGAGTTGGCCTATGTCATACAGTTTCTTCTATGCACCATGTGTGATGTACTTTAATAACACAAAACGATGCTCGTAGAAAAATCGTCTATGATGGATACAGTTACCACAGATGAGTTTACACAGAAAATTGTGTGTGATGCACCATACAAACGAAAACGTTTGTTTGGAATTCATTGTGGGGGATGCTTAGAGCATCTCACATGATTTGTCCCGCGCAATTATTTGCAATAGATAACACGACCGCACATGCACTCTTTTGGTCCGCATGTGTGACCGGATGAGCTATTGTCGATGATTTATCTGGGTCGAGTGGCATGAACACCCCCTGTTGGCCATACATTCAAGGCAACTGTTTAAAACTATATCACTGAAAAGAGGTAAAACCTGTTTGCACATGACTAGTTTGCACCGGTGGAGTTTGGTCCCTACGTCGAGCGTCTTTTGGACGGCACTCGACAAATACTT
The DNA here is from genome assembly GCF_018294505.1 of Triticum aestivum. NCBI lineage: Eukaryota > Viridiplantae > Streptophyta > Magnoliopsida > Poales > Poaceae > Triticum > Triticum aestivum. The sequence continues at coordinate 278,693,747 of NC_057808.1, forward strand.
TATATTACCGAACATTGTCTATATGTGAGTGTTTTTTACACGATTGTCGGCAAACAACTTATCTACAGAGTGCCTGTTGATTTACACTAAGCAAACGGCCAAATACTCAACATACACGACTTTTGTTGTAGTGGGTCCTGGTTGCCAAAATACTTGTCTTTGCAGCTCTATAGGGGAGTCCTATATGGAAGCAGATTAGGAGCACTCGGGTGCTCCATCCCCTACTATATGGAAAAATAATTTAGTAATTAAAAAGGGTTATAAAGTGCGGGAACTTTTTTGAAATCAAATATGACAGGTATTATATTCGTATAAAAATGTGTGGCCAAGGAATGATTCCAGTGGACTTCAGGGCAATTTTTTTTATGATGACAATATAGCATGAACAATACTTGTATCTAGCATTTTTTGGCAAATCTTTGACCCCGAATACAATGAAAGTCATTCCTTGTTTAATCTTTTTTTTGACCCGCACACCGTAGAACAATCATTCTACGGTAAAGTTTTATAAATAAAATAGGTTACAAAAAGGGGGAGACTAAGCTCCAAAGAAAGAAAGGATAAATTAGCCTATGCCATCTCTCGGGAATAAAAACATCATTTTACATGAAGTTGTCTACAATGAACATTTTGAAGTCTTCCAAATTCTTTTCCTTGATCTTGAACTGCAGATTCTTTAAATCCAGTTTGATTGTGTGCCTCCAATTAAACATCGTGGGGTGGATGGCCCTAAATACCTTGCCATTCCTTTGAATCCAGATGCTCCAGCATCCAATCATAATGATTTCTATGGCTGTCTGAAGATGAATCTGTTTTGAAGCTAACTGAATATCTTGGAAGACTGAAGTACCCCTTCTTCTGCGAGGGATTAGAGAATCCCAACATTGTTGTGCAAAGTGACAATCCCAAAGCACATGATAGACAGTTTCTTTAGCATGCTGATCACAATTGGGGCAGTGGGGATCCTGGAGGTGCATTCCTCTTCTGATGAGCAAAGATATTGTAGGGATGCTATTGTGTGCAATTAGCCATAAAAAGATTTTATTCTTGAGCCTACTGTTTGATCTCCATATTAGTTTGAAGAACGGTTGTTCCTCATTCTCTCCCAGAAGTTGCTTGTAGGCTATCACTGATGAAAATTTGTTGAGCTGCCCCATATACTTCCAGCTATCATTTGCATCACCAGAGAGGTCTGGGCATAGATCAGACACAGTTAAAAATTGCTCATGAGCTTGCACTGAGACGGGAAGGTGGAAATTGTCAGTCCAGTCCTCTTGATCCACAAAATGTTTGAGGGAGAGTCTCTCTTTCTTAGTAAAGGAGTGGAGTTCTGGGTAAAGCTGATCCAAAGGTTGAAGTCTCCATTTATCAGACCAAAAAGATGTAGTAGTTCCATTACCAGGGGTGCAGGCTGCTATCTGTTTGTAGGTGGGAATCAAATTCAAGATAGCTTTCCACCAAAAGGAGACTTCTTTCTTGTCCCAAGGGAGATCCACGGAGTAGTAGGCTTCCCAAATTAGCTTTACCCATGGGATATCTTCTTGATTGAGGAACTTATGAACATGTTTCATTAAAAGAGCTCTATTATGTATGCTGATGTCCAAGATCCCTAGGCCCCCATGAGATTTTGGTTTGCATATCTTGTCCCAAGCAACTAAAGCCATTCCAACATCAGATGAGCCATTTTTCCGGAGGAAGTTTCTCAGGTATTTTTGGAGTTGATTGATGACTCCCATAGGCAAAGCTAAGGTACACATGAAGAAGATGGGCAAGGTAGAGAAGACTGATTTAATTAGTAGCAGTTTCCCATCATTGGAGATGAGGGTTGAACATCCAGTAAGTCTTCTTTCAAATCTTTGCATCATGGGAGAAAAATCTTCAATTTTAAGATGAGATGTACCCATTGGTAAGCCTAGGTATGCAAAGGGTAGCTTACCCTCCTGACAGCCCAGAATTTGAAGCAAGCCAGACAGTGTCTCCTCTTGTATATTCAGTGGCACAAGGAAAGACTTGCAATAATTTACTTTGAGTCCGGTATAGTTGGCATAGTGAAGCAGAAGGTTTTTAACCTGGCAGAGCTAAGCTGGGATGGCTGGAAGCATCATGATGGTATCATCAGCATATTGGATTACAGGGAAATCTGGGCATGAATTCCTGATCAAAGGTGCCTGTATCAGATTTTGCTTCATTGCTTCATTGAGGATAGATTGCAAAAAATCAATAGCTAGCACAAAGAGGAGTGGTGACAGTGGATCTCCTTGTCTTACTCCTCTCAGGTAGTGAAATACTTTTCCAGGGACTCCATTGAGAAGAACAGAGGAAGTACCAGTTTGCAAAATCAAACTAATCCATGAGATCCATTTGTCACTAAAGCCTCTAGCTTTCAGAATTTCCAGATTTGTGCTATGCTCAGTCAGATCAAAGGCCTTTTCAAAATCTAGTTTCAGAACTGCAATGGGCAGTTTAGATTGTTGGCATTGGTGCAGATATTCATATGCCCAGATAGTGCAATCTTGGATGGTTCTACTTTTGATAAACCCATACTAGTTCACATGAACTAATTTGAGTATGATTTTCTGTAATCTATTTGCCAAAAGCTTGGTGATGATTTTAATGGAACAATTCAGGAGGGAAATAGGTCTGAAATCATTAGCAGTTGATGGTGTGTCTTTCTTTGGTATAAGTGTGATGAATGAGGCATTGATGCTCTCAAGGTTGACCTGTCCATTATAGAAATCCTGAATTAAGCTGTAGAAATCCCCTGAAATGATGCTCCAACAAGCTTTGATAAAAGCCCCATTAAAGCCATCATGACCTGGAGCTTTGTCAGAAGGTAATTTCATAACAACATCATCAATTTTCCTCCTTGGTGAAGGGTGCCTCTAGATCTGCTAAATTGTCCCACTTACTTATGATTGGCTGAAGGTTGAGAGGATTGCAGGTTTGGAAAGTAGTCCCCAACCTATCTTTGAAAGATTTCCAAAGGATAACAGCTTTTGCATGATGCTCAGATACCTCATTTCCAGTTTCATCCAAAAGATTTGTAATGTAATTGCCTCTGTGCTTGATTGTAGCTTTTTCCTTAAAGAAGTTTGCACTTTCATCCCCAAACATGACCCATCTGATGGTGTTCCAATAATTTTTTTGGAAGGATAGTATTTTCAACAAGTCCTTTTTCAGCATATCTCTGCCATTCAGTTCCAAATCAGAGAGTGGTCTCATTTCCTCAATAGTGTCCCAAAGCAAAAGCACCTCATTAGTGGCTTTGATGATACCAGAGAGATTAGATAGGTTTTTTGCCCATATCTTTAGCCCTTTCCTCAGTCTCTTGAATTTAGCAGTGATGTTTTTTGCACTATCAGTTTCCTGAGTAGGCTGGCTCCAAATATTAGCCACTACTTCATGAAAGCTAGGAATCTCCAACCAAAAAATTTCAAACCTAAAGATAGGTGACTTGGGGATGTGAGTGCCAATAGAAATGCAGCATGGAGTGTGATCTGATACTGGTTTGGAGAGAGGCAAAGCAATTGTACTAGGATAATTGGTGGTCCAACTTTCAGATGTGAAGACCCAATCAATTTTTTCTAGCAGAGGTGCCTCTTGCGTGTTACTCCAAGTGTATTGTCTGCCTTTAAGTGGGATTTCAACTAGAGCCAATTCACTTATAGCTTCATTGAATTTCATCATGTTATTGAAATCTCCGGTGGAAATATTCCTATTGCTGGGGTATCTAATATAATTAAAATCTCCAAGCACTAGCCAGTCAGTGTCATCTGGCATTTGAATATTTGAAACCACTGAAGAAAATTTTCTTTCTCCACAGCATCACAAGGTCCATAGATGTTAGTTAGGACCCAGGAGTCCCCTGAATGAGTTGAGGTGAATCTCATTGATATTGAGTATCTATTTTTGAAAAGGCATTCTCCATGAAACATATTCTCATTCCATATAACTAGTAATCCCCCAGATGCTCCCTTAGAAGGAGAGTAATCAAACTTGTTAAATCTCCTTGGGCAAAATTTCTTTATGTAATTACTATCAAACTCTTCACGTTTAGTTTCCTGTATGCAGATTATTGAGCTTCCAGACTCTTCAATTTTATTACCCAAGGCAAGCCATTTATTGCTGGAATTAATACCTCCGGTATTCCAATTGAGCACTTTCCAAGCTCTATTAATAGATTGACCATTCATTTGTAGAAAATAGGATTAAGACAGCTGTGTCTGAAGGAAATTGCAGTAGGAAAGTCTTGACCATTACAACATAGTGCATCAGAGAAATCCAAATACAAAAGCACCATTACAAAGTTTTGAAACCACAGGTGTTCATCAAACCAGAAATGATAAATAACTAGAATTATGCTTCTGATGTAGTTCCTCCACTTCTCCTTCTTAATTTCCAGCATCTTGACCATCCTTTGTTCCTGTTGGCTTTGGAGGCTTCCCTCCCTTCTTTGTCCTCTTCTTTTGCAGGATTTCTTCTGCAGCATCCTTTGCATCCATCTTGCCATAAGAGACATTGAGATTCTTAACAATCTTGCTGTTAATGGAAGGTGGTTTAGCCTGACAAACCATGCAGTTTCTATCAGAGCATTCTTTTCTCTTAAAACCATTATTTGTATGAAGCAATCCGGTACTTCTCCTTACCACAGATTCAACAATGGGAGCTCTGTTCTTTCTCTTTCCCTGGATGTGTAATGCACTGGTGGAAGAGCCAGCTTGCACATTGTTCTCAATGTTTTTATTCTCCCGAGGAGTAGAGAAGGGGGCCACAGTTAACATCTCCTGATGGAAAGAAGGAGAACCAGAAACAGGGCAGGAATCAGGGACATGGAAGACAAATCATGCTCTGTTATCAGATCCTTTAGTAAGGATGTTCCACATAGGAGATTTTAAGAAACTTTTGGCCCACTCAAATTTATCAGGGGATAAAAGGACTGAGGAAATAAACATTACCCATTCCTTTGGGACTTTGAAAACAGAAGACCCCTCAGATGGATCAGCAAAGAATTTCTTCCAGGCCAGCATTTCTCCCTCACTAGGAGAATTTGCATCTCTATAGTAATTTTCAGAAACATCTCTAGGAGGAGAAATGTCTTGATTTGCAACCAGAAACTTGCCTTTAATATTAAACCCTGGAGGTGCAGAACTATCTGAAGAGCTTGAATCATCATTTGAGGGGGCCATTAACATAACATCAGATGTGGCTTGAAGAGGAAGAGATGTGACTTCCATGTCTAGTTTGTTAATTTCAATTTCTTCATCAACAAAGGTGCTATATTCTGGATCATGCATAATGTTAACTTGTGGTTCAGAAGGGTCAGCAAGTTGAATCACAGGATCCTCAGAAAAATCCTCAGGTGCTATTTCCTCTTGCAAAGCTTCAAGAGGGTCTTTATCAGTTTCATCAGATGCAACTTTCTCCAAGACAGTGTGATCAATAACTAGATCATTATCTCAAACCTCTTGGCTGATAATAAGTTCAGGTTGGGCCTGATTAAGGTCGAATCTTACAAGATCATAAGAAGGTGGAGCAGGTAAGTGATCAGCAGGTGGGACCAGAGGAACAAAGCCCAAATCAATCTGTTGTGGACCTTCATTTGCATTGGCCTGAAGAGGTACTACATGCTCTGTGTCGGAGTAATCGGACACGGGTATCCCGAAGACGGCAAGACAATATTTCAAGACATCGGGGCTAGCAAAGCCCCTCAGTCCGACTGCCCGGCCGCTCCTGCCGGCTCCCCGTCCAACTGCTCCACCCGGCCGGCTGCCGACTGCAGTCCGACCCGGCATCGACAAGACCCCGACGAGACGGCCATACTGCGGACAAGACAACCGTACCGCAACACCATCATGTATAGTGTCACTTGTCCCCTGGCACTATTCATGAAGTGACCTAGGGGACAAGCATGACATGCACCATGCCTTGCTCCCATACCCCCACATAGCTTAGATACAAAGCCACCCTCTCCTATAAAAGGAGACACACATCCATCCATCCATGGATGGACTCACTTACACACTCATACAAGCAAGCTAGCTAGCAAGAGAGCTAGCTAGCCATCCATCCACTCTCACGCACACACACGGCCATGAGTATGGCCGGCCACTAGCATGCCCTATATGCATATACCAAATCAGATGCACTTGGCGTTGATCTCAGATACAGCTTCAGGAGCAACCTTGTACCAGATATATTACAGATACACAGACATGCAGGAGTAGGGGTATTATCTCTCCGGAGAGCCCCAAACCTGGGTAAACTAGCGCGTGCTACTCGCATACCCGCTCCCGGTCCTATCAGCAGCAGTCTTACCCTCACACAAAGCCCTTGTGGCATATGTCGATTCACACCCCCCGTGAGAATACCACGACAGTTGGCGCCCACCGTGGGGCGGTACTACTACCGTGCTACCACGCTGCTGCTGGTTTCGCAGTCCGGGCGGGACCATCTTCGCCACCACCACCGCGGCGTCGCGCCGTCCCTCCGATAGCGGTCGAGGGCTCGATATCGACCCGCCTTCGGAATGGCCGCGAGGGGCGGCGCGTCCTCGCCGTCGGGACCATCTTCGCCATCACCGCCGCGACGTCGCGCCGTCTCTCCGGTAGCGCTCGGGGGCTCGACTTCGACCCGCCCCCGGAGCGGCCGCGCGGGACGGCACGTCCCCGTCGTCGGCCTCGCCGCCTTCGTCATTACCACCGTTGCAGCGCTGGCAGTCCGTCCGCGTGTGCGCCGCGTCGCCTCGCTTCGGTCGGCCACGTCGCTCCGTCCGCTGCCCTCCACGCCGCGTCTTGCCCCAGCCGGAGCGTGCGGCCGCTCCCCCATACATGGCTCGTACAATGCTCAGATACACCATCTGTACGAGATGTGAGATGACCATATCCCAGATACAAGCCAGATAATCGCCATGTACCAAACCATGCGTGCTCGGCTCCATTCGCGGCTGCTGCTCCTCGCATCGCTGCCACCATGCTACTGCGGTTCAGCTGAGCACCCCACCATGCCCGCCCTCCAGCTCGCCCTCGGCCACACCCGCGTGCTCGTCGTGCCTGCTGCTCGGGCGCGGTCGCTCCCTCAACCGTCGCAGCTCCGGCCTCTGATGCACCCCGGCCTCCTCAGCCTACGCGCGCCCGCGCCCGTCCTGGCTCGGCGTCCGCGTGCCCGCGGGCTCTGGCTCAGTCTTGCGGCTCAGCCTCGCCACACGGTCCGCCTGCGTCGCGCCGCCTATTCAGCGCCGGAAGCTCCGATTTCCGCCTAGCCGACTCCGCTAGCTCGTCGACCTCCTCCAACGCCTGCCGGGTAGTCCTCGCGCACCGGCTCCCGTGCCTGCCAGGTCGTCCTAACACGCCGGCCCCTTCGCCCGCCGGCCCGTCCTCGCGTCTCGGTCACCCCGCCATCGACCACGCCGGGCGTCGCGCCCGGCCGCCCGGCCTCCACGCCAGTCGGCCTCCGTGTGCATAGGCCGGCTGCTCCGTCCGTGCGCCGGCTCCGCCTGCTCCGCCTGGCCGCCTCCTCGCACCGGCTCGGCCGCGCGGGCGCGCTTGCCCCCACGTCGAG
>NC_057808.1:278701646-278704201 GCF_018294505.1 Triticum aestivum
CCCGCCCGCCGGCCTCGTCCTCAACCTGGCTCGCCGCCTCCACTCCCGCGCCGCGTCCGGCTCCCCGGTGCCGCCCCGCGCCCAGCCGGGTCCGGCGAGCGTCGCGCATGGCGCCTCCCGCTCCCCCGACCACTGACTCCGCCTCCGCTCGCGGCTGGGTCGTGTGTGCCGGCTCCGCCTGCCGGCTCCCCCCCAACACGGACGACCGGCTCCGCCGCCTGCCATCTCCGCCGCAACCCGGCCGCCGGCTGCCGCCGTCCCGCTCCTGCCGACTGGAGAAAAAGAAAGGGCCGTCCGCCCCACACGAGAAGCAAAAACAAAAAAAAAGGGGGAGGGGGCGGGTGAGAGAAGTCAGGGGCCGGCTGCCCAGGCCGGCTGAGGAAAAAGTGGCCGAGTCCCAAAAAAAGAGAGAAAGAAGTCGGCTGGGATAAAGAGAAGAAGAGAAACACCCGTCCGGATGATTCGTCCGCCTGCTTCGCCACTCGGACGGTCACTTGTGATCTGTGCTGTCGGCAGTGCCAAGCCGGCTGGTCTGCCTCCTGCTCCGACGGTGCACCCAGCGGGTGCGCTAACGCGCCCCCACGAGGAGAGTAGACAGAGTAGTCGCCGGGAGATCCGGCCCGACTGCTCAGCAGTCGGCCCGAATCTCGGGGGCTACACCCAGCGGGTGCGCTGACGTGCCCCCACGAGGAGAGAAGACAGAGTAGTCGCCGGGAGATCCGGCCCGACTGCTCAGCAGTCGGCCCGAATCTCGGGGCCTACACCCAGCGGGTGCGCTGAAGCGCCCCCGCGAGGAGAGAAGACAAAGTAGTCGCCGGGAGATCCGGCCCGACTGCTCAGCAGTCGGCCCGAATCTCGGGGGCTACACCCAGCGGGTGCACTGACGCGCCCCCGCGAGGAAAGAAGACAAAGTCGTTGCCGGAAGATCCGGCCCGACTGCTCAGCAGTCGGCCCGAATCTCGGGGGCTACACCCAGTGGGTGCGCTGGCGCGCCCCCACGGAGACAAGAGAAGAGTTTTTGTCCGGTTGCCAGCAGCCGGCAGAAGAAGAAAAAGGGCGCTGCAAAACGCCTCACCGCCTGGCCGGTCGAGCCTGACCGGCCGGGACCCTCCTTCGAGCAATCGGGGGCTCGAAGGCTACACCCAGCGGGTGCGCCGGCTCTCTTCGGCAAACTCCGCCTCGGCTACACGAAAACCAATGTGAGCTCCTCACTCGCAGATTTTTTTCACCGCGAGAGCACGGATAACCTCGAGCGATGCTCGGGGGCTATCTCCGCATTTCATTACAGTTGCATCACTGTTCGCCCCGGCGCCAGCCAGAGTTGGCCCGGGGGCTGGCCGCTTGGCCTGAGACGTTAGTTCCCGCAGACGGCTTAGTAGCGTGCGCGGTATGAAAAGCCCACTCTTAGTCACAGACCGCAGAGCGGCTGTCCGACTGGCAAGAGTGAAAGCTGAAGGCCACCCACGCGAAAAACGTCTGGGAAGAAAAACGCTTCGGGCGACCCGACCGTTTTCTTTATGAGTATCTACTCGGTTAAATTCGCTCTCAGAGTCTGAGTATTGTACACTCCACTCCGCGGCCCACTCTCAGCCACAGACCGCAGAGCGGCTGTCCGGCAAGCGAGAGCACAAGCCAAAGAGCGGAGGGAACATGAAAAAGATTGAAGGGGGCTCGGACGAAACCGAGTCGGCACCCTCCGCATAAAACTTGCAGTGCTAAAAAGCAATCATTTGATACATCTGCATGGACTAACTTTGTCTTTTGCATGATCATTTCCATGAACACTCGCGGAAAAACCTCCGCCCGACTTTGCCAAGTTGCCCGGAGGCTTGGGGGCTACTGTCGGAGTAATCGGACACGGGTATCCCGAAGACGGCAAGACAATATTTCAAGACATCGGGGCTAGCAAAGCCCCTCAGTCCGACTGCCCGGCCGCTCCTGCCGGCTCCCCGTCCAACTGCTCCACCCGGCCGGCTGCCGACTGCAGTCCGACCCGGCATCGACAAGACCCCGACGAGACGGCCATACTGCGGACAAGACAACCGTACCGCAACACCATCATGTATAGTGTCACTTGTCCCCTGGCACTATTCATGAAGTGACCTAGGGGACAAGCATGACATGCACCATGCCTTGCTCCCATACCCCCACATAGCTTAGATACAAAGCCACCCTCTCCTATAAAACGAGACACACATCCATCCATCCATGGATGGACTCACTTACACACTCATACAAGCAAGCTAGCTAGCAAGAGAGCTAGCTAGCCATCCATCCACTCTCACGCACACACACGGCCATGAGTATGGCCGGCCACTAGCATGCCCTATATGCATATACCAAATCAGATGCACTTGGCACTGATCTCAGATACAGCTCCAGGAGCAACCTTGTACCAGATATATTACAGATACACAGACATGCAGGAGTAGGGGTATTATCTCTCCGGAGAGCCCCGAACCTGGGTAAACTAGCGCGTGCTACTCGCATACCCGCTCCCGGTCCTATCAGCAGCAGTCTTACCCTCACACAAAGCCCTTGTGGCATCTGTCGAT
>NC_057808.1:278704650-278735129 GCF_018294505.1 Triticum aestivum
TTTCCCTCCAAAGGGATGCATGGTGCTTCAATCAAGTCAGCAATTGTATCAACATCATTTGATCCCAAAGACAGAGTAAGCTCACTATTATTGTCCATATCTGGGAGCAAAGGGGGGCCATCAAGAGGTTGCATGAGATCTGCAAGCTCCATAAATTCTCCTTCTTCCAGTTCCTGTTCCTGATCATGATCATTTGTCATAGCCCAATGCCCCCATCCAGGGAGATCTTCATCAAAGTTGTCATCTGCCATGTGCTCATCATCATTAACCTGAGCCAGAAAGTTAGCTTGAAACTCATCATCTTGAGCTTGATGTTGAGGGACAGGTCCTAAGAAGTGGTTCAACTGGTTAGGGTGAAAATTTGGATTATGTGGAGGAGGTTGAGGGTTCCCATCTACTGGGATTCGGTCTTCCTCAGGTGGTCCAGCTGCCAACATCTCTTGTTGCACAATGACCACTGGAACAGTTCAGGATTTAGAATTGTAACCATCTTTTTTCCCCACCACAATGCTAGCAGGCACATCTCGAGCTCTTCCACTCCGACTTTGATGAGGAGTGCTGCTTTAGTACTTCTAGCCCTGTCCCAAAGCAGCATCTTGCAAAAACTTCTTACAGAATTAGCAATTTCATGTATCTCACGCTTGTCAAAGGGGAAACCAGCCAATAAGATCTAAATATCACTGTTTAGAGTTAAACTTCTTCAGTTCAGGCCTTGGTTATGCTTTTGAAAGATAATGTGAACATCTCCAAATACATGCGGACTTTGATTGACCAAAGTGTCTCTATCAAAGGGGTTGTCCAGTTTGACATATGCTTGACCAAAAGGGCAGGTAGATATATCTGCTAATCCTAGGTGCCTGACATCTATGATGAACTCAGTTAAAATTTGGCGCACATTGGCAAAAGGTACCTGCAGATCCGGCATGGGCAAAATGGTGGCGATCCCCAGTCTCCGTGAACCCTAGCAGAGACAAACAAGATTACTCTCATCCGAGCCGGTCTTCCCACGACACTGATGGCTTGATGATTAGGAGGAAGGAACGGGGTTGGGTCAAACTGAAAGTTTGCCATGGCGGAGTTGATTGCTGACGGGGAGCTGTGCTCCGTCGAAGGTAGGGAGGTGGCGGCGGCAATGTTGAGGAAGGAAGGATGGGATGTGTGGTAGCTGGGCATGAGGAAGGAGGAGACACATCCGGATTTCCTTCCCTGGAAGGCGCAGAGAGGGGTGCTTTAATAGCGGGAGTAGCCATGGAAATTGGAGCCACGTCATTTAGTTGATTGGACGCATCAGTCCTCGGGGAGGTGGAGCAGAAGTCTCTGGCAATGTGGCCCCACCCCTTACAGGTATGACAACGAAGTTTTTAGTGCAGCTCTGGCGCAAGTGATCATCCGATAGACATCGGGCACAGAAAGGCCTTGACCGAGAAATGAGCCCATTTGGCCCAGAGATTGAGTTGGCAGGCGGCCTGGATTGACGCCTGTGATCATTTCGCCCAGTTCGAATGCCCTGAGATCCCGCCCTTTCAATATTGTCTTGAATGTGGAAAGACGATTGAAAACTGACGCAACGGGAACCACCGCCGTGGTCCGATCACCGGCGATCGCCGGAGCTGAATTCCTATGAGCACCGGAATTCTGATTGAAGAAGCGAGGAGCCCGAACAGCATTAGCATATGACTTAGGTCTCCTAGATCGAGAAACCAGAGTCGAACCATCTTCCTAATCAGGCACTTGATGCGAAGCTTCCACTCTGTTCTTTGGGCCATTAGGACCCCAAAGGAGAAAACCCAAATTGAAGAGGTTGTTTGAAATATTCCCACCATTGTAGATCGCAAAGCCCACATCAATCAAAGAAATAGAGAACTTGAACAGAGAGTTAAGAATCTTGGAAACCTTGAAGAGGGAGCCTCTGCCACCAAAGCAAGATAAGAGAATTGTACCGACTGAATTTTCAGTGAGCTAGATTCGAGACCGGGTAAATTCCGCAACCAGAAAGAACTCATGAAGCCCAGAACCAGGCGTGAAGTTGATTGGGAGATTGAGCTTGTTCCAAATGTGTTGTTTGAAAGCCTGACCTTGATCGAAGGAGAGATCCGCGAGATCCATGAGATCGCTAGCGAGGACCTGACAGAATCGCCTGAGTAGATCGTGGACGCCGGGGCCAGAGTGGTCACCGGCGGGCTAGGATCGTGGACGCCCAGGCCGGAGCGGCCACCGGCGGGCTGGGAGCGGGGGGCTAGGAGCGGGAGGCGAGATGTGTATATCTGCAGTGTACTACCACGGTTATTAAAATGAATAATGAAGAGTAATGTAATTTTTGCTACTACTTGGTCGCGTTTGATTCCATAATAAGTTTCATGATTTTCTGAATTTTGAATAAAGTTTTTTTGAATATAGGAGGGTGTGGCACGCAAGTGCTCCTATGTATTTTCGAGTCCTATGTTATGTGTTTGACAATAATTTGCACATTTTCCTTGGCGGTTTTAAGTTTGACACTTTTCCCATGTATGCTACACAACACCCACAAACTTTCAAATATCTCACGGCCTTGTTATTTTGGCTGCTTCGTGAGCATCACCTAGCTAGGAGGACAGACAGGGATACACTACCTCATTATCTTATCAAATCATGCACCCTAAGTATCATTCCATTTCTTGTTGGCAACTCTGTAGAAAAAAACCAGTATGAACTTGTCGTTTCCCAAAAAGTTTATGCTCTTTCTCGACACTACGCTACAAGGGCAGCCAAACAAGGCACTGCTTGTTGTCTATGTGCCTCATCACTAGCTATCTGCAACTCTATATAGTCATCTAGCCACAGCAAAGCCAGAATCTGCATCGGCTAATCCACATATAGATGTGATTGAAAACTCTACTACCTCCATCCCAAACTATAAGACGTTTTTGTTAGCCTACAAAAATGTCTTATAATTTGGGACAGAGGGAGTACATATTAATGTAGATAAACATTGGAGAAGTCTATGGATATAGTGATATACCATGCCTGGACATATTTTTCTACTAGTATATTACAGAGAAACTTCCACATCATTAATAAATCTGGCACTACAAACAATTAGTTATGGATAGGAAAAAAGGTTACCATATACTTTGTCGTTTCGGTTGACAATTACAGGCTGATGATAAAAGGGCGTCCTTCCCTTTGATGCGAAATGTTAAGATGCAGGCCGATGATACCTCGCGGGGCCTGCATTCCCTGGGGTGCATGTCCAGTCACACGGTTCGAAATGACTCATGGAAGGCCCATCGTTAGCTAAAGTTTCTAGATTGAGGTTGACTGTTACGTTTTACATGGATGACATGATGGCCGCTTAAAAAAACATGGATGGCATGATTTTATTTTTGAAAGTAAAGGATGATCGGTTTCAGGTGATAATAATCTGAAAACAAATGATGGTCCTCTTTTTATTTTCTTTAGTGGAGCAATGAGCAAAACGATGTTTCCATCATATTCTCAGGGCATGTATATGTAGTGGGTTTTTTTGCATGGTAATACGTGTCTCATTCATATTTTACAGATTAAAGTACAAGTCACGTAAGGACCGACATGACAAAACTGAAAAGATAGCAGAACATCTCTCAGTTTGACACCAATGCCCGTCACCTGCCTCCGGCACCACCATAGCAGCCATCGAAGAAAAGAATGACGGATCACCTCCTCATCCGAGCTCGACGCGGCTCCAATGCTGATATGCAGCTTTGCGGACCTTCAAGGTGGCTCACCAAAAGTGAATCCCATGTCGTTGAACGAATCAGACCGGGGCAACACACCGGACACGCCATCGAACTCCAGATCTGGCACCCCACCACGACTAAGACGCCGAAAGAGGAAACCATACCTGCCATCCAGGAACCACGAACCCAGCACACGTTCCGTCTTCCAGATGTCGTCGATGCAGACCACAATCTGCATCCACTCATGGACTACCTCCCAAGCTCTACGCCGACGTTGGAGCAAACTGTTGGGGAACATAGTAATTTCAAAAATTTCCTACGCACATGCAAGATCATGGTGATGCATAGCAACGAGAGGGGAGAGTGTTGTCCACGTATCCTCGTAGACCGAAAGCGGAAGCGTTTAACACAACGCGGTTGATGTAGTCGTACGTCTTCACGATCCGACCGATCAAGTACCGAACACACGGCACCTCCGAATTCAGCACACGTTCAGCTCGATGACGTCCCTCGAACTCCGATCCAGCCGAGTGTTGAGGGAGAGTTTCGTCAGCACGACGGCGTGGTGACAATGTTGATCTTCTACCGACGCAGGGCTTCGCCTAAGCACCGCTACGATATTATCGAGGTGTAATATGGTGGAGGGGGGCACCGCATACGGCTAAGAGATCAATAGATCAATTGTTGTGTTCATGGGGTGCCCCCTTGCCCCCGTATATAAAGGAGCAAGGGGGAGGCCGCCGGCCAAGGAGGAGGGCGCGCCAAAGAGGGGAGTCCTACTCCCACCGGGAGTAGGACTCCTCCTTTCCTTGTTGGAATAGGAGAAGGGAAGGGAGAAGGAGAAAGAAGGAAGGGGGCGCCCCCCCTCCCTAGTCCAATTCGGACTAGTCCATGGGAGGGGTGCGGCCACCCTTTGGGGCCTTTCTCTCCTTTCCCCTATGGCCCATTAAGGCCCAATACGAATTCCCGTAACTCTCCGGTACTCCGAAAAATACCCGAATCACTCGGAACCTTTCCGAAGTCCGAATATAGTCGTCCAATATATCGATCTTTACGTCTCGACCATTTCGAGACTCCTCGTCAAGTCCCTGATCTCATCCGGGACTCCGAACTCCTTCGGTACATCAAAACATATAAACTCATAATATAACTGTCATCGTAACGTTAAGCGTGCGGACCCTACGGGTTCGAGAACTATGTAGACATGACCGAGACACCTCTCCGATCAATAACCAATAGCGGAACCTGGATGCTCATATTGGTTCCTACATATTCTACGAAGATCTTTATTGGTCAGACCGCATAACAACATACGTTGTTCCCTTTGTCATCGGTATGTTACTTGCCCGAGATTCGATCGTCGGTATCTCGATACCTAGTTCAATCTCGTTACCGGCAAGTCTCTTTACTCGTTCCGTAATACATCATCCCGCAACTAACTCATTAGTCACAATGCTTGCAAGGCTTATAGTGATGTGCATTACCGAGTGGGCCCAGAGATACCTCTCCGACAATCGGAGTGACAAATCCTAATCTCGAAATACGCCAACCCAACAAGTACCTTTGGAGACACCTGTAGAGCACCTTTATAATCACCCAGTTACGTTGTGACGTTTGGTAGCACACAAAGTGTTCCTCCGGTAAACGGGGGTTGCATAATCTCATAGTCATAGGAACATGTATAAGTCATGAAGAAAGCAATAGCAACATACTAAACGATTGAGTGCTAAGCTAACGGAATGGGTCAAGTCAATCACGTCATTCTCCTAATGAGGTGATCCCGTTAATCAAATGACAACTCATGTCTATGGCTAGGAAACATAACCATCTTTGATTAACGAGCTAGTCAAGTAGAGGCATACTAGTGACACTCTGTTTGTCTATGTATTCACACATGTATTATGTTTCCGGTTAATACAATTCTAGCATGAATAATAAACATTTATCATGATATAAGGAAATAAATAATACTTTATAATTGCCTCTAGGGCATATTTCCTTCGGTCTCCCACTTGCACTAGAGTCAATAATCTAGTTCACATCGCCATGTGATTTAATATCAATAATTCACATCACCATGTGATTAACACCCATAGTTCACATTGTCATGTGACCAACACCCAAAGGGTTTACTAGAGTCAATAATCTAGTTCACATCGCTATGTGATTAACACCCAAAGAGTACTAAGGTGTGATCATGTTTTGATTGTGAGATAATTTTAGTCAACGGGTCTGTCACATTCAGATCCGTAAGTATTTTGCAAATTTCTATGTCTACAATGCTCTGCACGAACCTACTCTAGCTAATTGCTCCCACTTTCAATATGTATCTAGACCGAGACTTAGAGTCATCTAGATTAGTGTCAAAACTTGCATCGACGTAACCCTTTACGACGAACCTTTTGTCACTTTCATAATCGAGAAACATATCCTTATTCCACTAAGGATAATTTTGACCGTTGTCCAGTGATCTACTCCTAGATCACTATTGTACTCCCTTGCCAAAATCAGTGTAGGGTATACAATAGATCTGGTACACAGCATGGCATACTTTATAGAACCTATGGCCAAGGCATAGGGAATGACTTTCATTCTCTTTCTATCTTCTACCGTGGTCGGGTTTTGAGTCTTACTCAATTTCACACCTTGTAACACAGGCAAGAACTCTTTCTTTGACTGTTCTATTTTGAACTACTTCAAAATCTTGTTAAGGTATGTACTCATTGAAAAAACTTATCAAGCGTCTTGATCTATCTCTATAGATCTTGATGCTCAATATGTAAGCAGCTTCACCGAGGTCTTTCTTTGAAAAACTCCTTTCAAACACTCCTTTATGCTTTGGAGAATAATTCTACATTATTTTCGATCAACAATATGTCATTCACATATACTTAACAGAAATGCTGTAGTGCTCCCACTCACTTTCTTGTAAATACAGGCTTCACCGCAAGTCTGTATAAAACTATATCCTTTGATCAACTTATCAAAGCGTATATTCCAACTCCGAGATGCTTGCACCAGTCCATAGATGGATCGCTGGAGCTTGCATATTTTGTTAGCACTTTTAGGATTGACAAAACCTCCTGGTTGCATCATATACAACTCTTCTTTAATAAATCCATTAAGGAATGCAGTTTTGTTTATCCTTTTGCCATATTTCATAAAATGCGGCAATTCATAACATGTTTCAGACAGACTTAAGCATAGATACGAGTGAGAAACTCTCATCGTAGTCAACACCTTGAACTTGTCGAAAACCTTTTTGTGACAATTCTAGCTTTGTAGACAGTAACACTACTATCACTGTCTGTCTTCCTCTTGAAGATCCATTTAATCTCAATGGCTCGCCGATCATTGGGCAAGTCAATCAAAGTCCATACTTTGTTCTCATATATGGATCTTATCTCAGATTTCATGGCCTCAAGCCATTTCGCGGAATCTGGGCTCATCATCGCTTCCTCATAGTTCGTAGGTTCGTCATGGTCAAATAACATGACCTCCAGAACAGGATTACCGTACCACTTTGGCGTGGATCTCACTCTTGTTTACCTACGAGTTTTGGTAGTAACTTGATCTGAAGTTACATGATCATCATCATTAACTTCCTCACTAATTGGTGTAGGAGTCACAGGAACAGATTTCTGTGATGAACTACTTTCCAATAAGGGAGCAGGTACAGTTACCTCATCAAGTTCTACTTTCCTCCCACTCACTTCTTTCGAGAGAAACTCCTTCTCTAGAAAGGATCCATTCTTAGCAACGAATGTCTTGCCTTCGGATCTGTGTTAGAAGGTGTACCCAACTTTCTCCTTTGGGTATCCTGTGAAGACACATTTCTCCTATTTGGGTTTGAGCTTATCAGGATGAAACCTTTTCACATAAGCATCGCAACCCCAAACTTTAAGAAACGACAACTTTGGTTTCTTGCCAAACCACAGTTCATAAGATGTCGTCTCAACGGATTTAGATGGTACCCTATTTAACGTGAATGCAGCTGTCTCTAATGCATAACCCCAAAACGATAGTGGTAGATCGGTAAGAGACATCATATATCGCGCCATATCTAATAAAGTACGGTTACGATGTTCGGACACACCATTACACCGTGGTGTTCCAGGTGGCGTGAGTAGTGAAACTATTTCACATTGTTTTAACTGAAGACCAAACTCGTAACTCAAATATTTGTCTCCGCGATCAAATCATAGAAACCTTATTTTCTTGTCACGATGATTTTCTACTTCACTCTGAAATTCTTTGAACTTTTCAAATGCTTCAGACTTATGTTTCATCAAGTAGATATACCCATATCTGCTCAAATCATCTGTGAAGGTTAGAAAATAACGATACCTGCCACGAGCCTCAATACTCATCGGATCGCATACATCAGTATGTATTATTTCCAATAAGTCAGTTGCTCGCTCCATTGTTCCGGAGAACGGAGTCTTAGTCATCTTGCCCATAAGGCATGGTTCGCAAGCATCAAGTGATTCCAAAATCCCATCAGTATGGAGTTTCTTCATGCGCTTTACACCAATATGACCTAAACGGCAGTGCCACAAATAAGTTGCACTATCATTATTAACTTTGCATCTTTTGGCTTCATTATTATGAATATGTGTATCCCTACGATCGAGATCCAACAAACCATTTTATTGGGTGTATGACCATAGAAGGTTTTATTCATGTAAACAGAACAACAATTATTCTCTAATTTAAGTGAATAACCGTATTGCAACAAACATGATCAAATCATATTCATGCTCAACGCAAACACCAAATAACACTTATTTGGTTTCAACACTAATCCCGAAAGTATAGGGAATGTGTGATGATGATCATATCAATCTTGAAACTACTTCCAACACACATCGTCACCTCGCCTTTTACTAGTCTCTGTTTATTCTGCAACTCCCGTTTCGAGTTACTACTCTTAGCAACTAAACCAGTATCAAATACCGAGGGGTTGCTATAAACACTAGTAAAGTACACATCAATAACATGTATATCCAATATACCTTTGTTCACTTTGCCATCCTTCTTATCCACCAAATAGTTGGGGTAGTTCCGCTTCCAGTGACCAGTCCCTTTGCAGTAGAAGCACTTAGTCTCAGGCTTAGGACCAGACTTAGGCTTCTTCACTTGAGCTGCGGAACTCGCTACTCTATTAGAAAGTAGAATGACCAACTTTTACACGAATTTTCAAGTGGATGAGATCGGTCGAGTGGTCAGCAGCAACTTGCTTGCCGTTCTTCTTGAAGTTCCCCTTCTTCCCTTTGCCCTTTTCTTGAAACTAGTGGTCTCGTCAACCATCAACACTTGATGTTTTTCTTGATTTCTACCTTCGTCGATTTCAGCATCACGAAGAGCTCGGGAATTACTTTCGTCATCCCTTGCATACTATAGTTCATCACGAAGTTCTACTAACTTGGTGGTGGTGACTAGAGAATTCTGTCAATCACTATTTTATCTGGAAGATTAACTCCCACTTGATTCAAGCGATTGTAGTACCCAGACAATCTGAGCACATGCTCACTGCTTGAGCTATTCTCCTCCATCTTTTAGCTATAGAACTTGATGGAGACTTCATATCTCTCAACTCGGGTATTTGCTTGAAATATTAACTTCAACTCCTGGAACATCTCATATGGTCCATGACGTTCAAAACGTCTTTGAAGTCCCGATTCTAAGCCGTTAAGCATGGTGCACTAAACTATCAAGTAGTCATCATATTGAGCTAGCCAAACGTTCATAACGTCTGCATCTGCTCCTGCAATAGGTCTGTCACCTAGGGGTGCATCAAGGACATAATTTTTCTGTGCAGCAATGAGGATAATCCTCAGATCACGGATCCAATCCGCATCTTTGCTACTAACATCTTTCAACATAATTTTTCTCTAGGATCATATCAAAAATAAACACAGGGAAGCAACAATGCGAGCTATTGATCTACAACATAATTTGCAAAATACTATCAGGACTAAGTTCATGATAAATTCAAGTTCAATTAATCATATTACTTAAGAACTCCCACTTAGATAGACATCCCTCTAATCCTCTAAGTGATCACGTGATCCATATCAACTAAACCATGTCCGATCATCACGTGAGATGGAGTAGTTTCAATGGTGAACATCACTATGTTGATCATATCCACTATATGATTCACGCTCGACCTTTCAGTCTCCGTGTTCCGAGGCCATATCTGCATATGCTAGGCTCGTCAAGTTTAACCTGAGTATTCCGCGTGTGCAACTGTTTTGCACCCATTATATTTGAACGTAGAGCCTATCACACCCGATCATCACGTGGTGTCTCAGCACGAAGAACTTTCGCAACGGTGCATACTCAGGGAGAACACTTTTATCTTGAAATTTTAGTGAGAAATCATCTTATAATGCTACCGTCAATCAAAGCAAGATAAGATGCATAAAAGATAAACATCACATGCAATCAATATAAGTGATATGATATGGCCATCATCATCTTGTGCTTGTGATCTCCATCTCCGAAGCACCGTCATGATCACCATCATCACCGGCGCGACACCTTGATCTCCATCGTAGGATCCTTGTCGTCTCGCCAACTATTTCTTTTACGACTATCGCTACCGCTTAGTGATAAAGTAAAACAATTACATGGCGATTGCATTGCATACAATAAAGCGACAACCATATGGCTCCTGCCAGTTGCCGATAACTCGGTTACAAAACATGATCATCTCATACAATAAAATATAGCATCATGTCTTGACCATATCACATCACAACATGCCCTGCAAAAACAAGTTAGACGTCCTCTACTTTGTTGTTGCAAGTTTTACGTGGCTGCTATGGGCTTAGCAAGAACCGTTCTTACCTACGCATCAAAACCACAACGATAGTTTTTCAAGTTGGTGCTATTTTAACCTTCGCAAGGACCGGGCGTAGCCACACTCGGTTCAACTAAAGTGAGAGAGACAGACACCCGCCGGTCACCTTTAAGCAACGAGTGCTCGCAACGGTGAAACCAGTCTCGCGTAAGCGTACGCGTAATGTCGGTCCGGGCCGCTTCATCTCACAATACCGCCGAACCAAAATATGACATGCTGGTAAGCAGTATGACTTATATCGCCCACAACTCACTTGTGTTCTACTCGTGCATATAACATCAACGCATAAAACCAGGCTCGGATGCCACTGTTGGGGAACGTAGTAATTTCAAAAATTTCCTACGCACACGCAAGATCATGGTGATGCATAGCAACGAGAGGGGAGAGTGTTGTCCACGTACCCTCGTAGACCAAAAGTGGAAGCGTTTAACACAATGCGGTTGATGTAGTCGTACGTCTTCACGATCCGACCGATCAAGTACCGAACGCACGGCACCTCCGAGTTCAGCACACGTTCAGCTCGATTACGTCCCTCGAACTCCAATCCAACCGAGTGTTGAGGGAGAGTTTCGTCAGCACGACGGCGTGGTGACAATGTTGATGTTCTACCGACGCAGGGCTTCGCCTAAGCATCGCTACGATATTATCGAGGTGTAATATGGTGGAGGGGGGCACCGCACACGGCTAAGAGATCAATAGATCAATTGTTGTGTTCATGGGGTGCCCCCTTGCCCCCGTATATAAAGGAGCAAGGGGGAGGCCGCCGGCCAAGGAGGAGGGCGCGCCAAAGGGGGGAGTCCTACTCCCACCGGGAGTAGGACTCCTCCTTTCCTTGTTGGAATAGGAGAAGGGAAGGGAGAAGGAGAAAGAAGGAAGGGGGCGCACCCCCTCCCTAGTCCAATTCGGACTAGTCCATGGGGAGGGGTGCGGCCACCCTTTGGGGCCTTTCTCTCCTTTCCCGTATGGCCCATTAAGGCCCAATACGAATTCCCGTAACTCTCCGGTACTCCGAAAAATACCCGAATCACTCGGAACCTTTCCGAAGTCCGAATATAGTCGTCCAATATATTGATCTTTACGTCTCGACCATTTCGAGACTCCTCGTCAAGTCCCTGATCTCATCCGGGACTCCGAACTCCTTCGGTACATCAAAACATATAAACTCATAATATAACTGTCATCGTTACGTTAAGCGTGCGGACCCTACGGGTTCGAGAACTATGTAGACATGACCGAGACACCTCTCCGGTCAATAACCAATAGCGGAACCTGGATACTCATATTGGTTCCTACATATTCTACGAAGATCTTTATCGGTCAGACCGCATAACAACATACGTTGTTCCCTTTGTCATCGGTATGTTACTTGCCCGAGATTCGATCGCCGGTATCTCGATACCTAGTTCAATCTCGTTACCGGCAAGTCTCTTTACTCGTTCCGTAATACATCATCCCGCAACTAACTCATCAGTCACAATGCTTGCAAGGCTTATAGTGATGTGCATTACCGAGTGGGCCCAGAGATACCTCTCCGACAATCGGAGTGACAAATCCTAATCTCGAAATACGCCAACCCAACAAGTACCTTTGGAGACACCTGTAGAGCACCTTTATAATCACCCAGTTACGTTGTGACGTTTGGTAGCACACAAAGTGTTCCTCCGGTAAACGGGAGTTGCATAATCTCATAGTCATAGGAACATGTATAAGTCATGAAGAAAGCAATAGCAACATAATAAACGATCGAGTGCTAAGCTAACGGAATGGGTCAAGTCAATCACGTCATTCTCCTAATGAGGTGATCCCGTTAATCAAATGACAACTCATGTCTATGGCTAGGAAACATAACCATCTTTGATTAACGAGCTAGTCAAGTAGAGGCATACTAGTGACACTCTGTTTGTCTATGTATTCACACATGTATTATGTTTCCGGTTAATACAATTCTAGCATGAATAATAAACATTTATCTTGATATAAGGAAATAAATAATACTTTATTATTGCCTCTAGGGCATATTTCCTTCACAAACGCCGTCGCAACGACGGAGCCCGAGGACACAGGTCCACCACGAGGATGCTGCCGCCGCCACGCCATCCTCGCTTGAACAGACCGGTTTCCAAATCCATCCCCAGCCATAGGACTGATGGTCTTGTCGGCCGTCCTCTCGGCCCTCCTCCCGCCTCCACATCTCCTCGTCGCCGTCCGCAGAGCCGCCGGCAAAGCTTGGCTGGCTGGGCGGCGGTGGGGCGTCTATCCCCCTTGTCCATCGCGGCTGGCGTGGGGCAGCCAGATCGGGCGGGGCGCCGAACTAGCGTCGGGTCGGGCGTCGTGGCGGGCGGGTTTCTTGGCGATGTCATGCGCGGCGCGGCGGCGGCCTGCTTGCGGCGTGGTGACGGCTACGTGGTGGGCAAGATCGATGGTCGCGGGCGCTGCCAGGTTCAGATCGGATCCAATTCTGGGTCTTGGGCTTGAACGCTGTCAGCCGCCGCGGGGTGGTGGTGGTCGTCGCTGACCACGTCGTATCGCTGGATTCGGCACCTGGAGATCTACGAGGGATTCTTCTCGATCCTCGGGTTGAGCCTCATGGCTCTCTCATCTCTGCAGGTTTCGGTTCGTGGTCCGTTGCCGGATCCAGAGCCGACGGAGGTTTGGTGGTATTGGATGGGGACCGGAGGAAACTTTGCTCGGCTTGTTCGATTCGGCATCGACGACGTCTCTCAACGCTGGTACCCTCCGTGGAGGCGATGTCGAGTTCTCCCCTATCCACCTCCAAACCCCTCCCGAACGAAAGTCCAAAATTCAGTCTGGATTGGGCGGCAGCGACGTCCTTCATGTCGTATCCTCCATGGAGGCGCCGTCTTCGGAAGTTCTACTGTTCGGTGGAGAGATGTTGTGGGTGATGGACTCCGCGTAGCACCAGCAGTGGCGACGCAGTGGAGGTTGCCAGGAGGTGCGGCGTTGTTTCTACCGCGTCGATGACAACGAGTATTGGCGGCATGGTGCAGCTGGATATCGACGACAGATGCGGCTAGATGGACGAGCGCAGGGCGGTGGCGCTGTCTGGCGTCATGGTGGCGTCGACAACTGACCTGGCAAGGTCTTTGCGTCGGTACCTACTCTAAAAATGGTTAGGTGGATGACGGCTGCGGTAGCCTAGGTGAGTGCGCCGGACCGGTGTGTGACCCATTCCCAGTATGTGGATGGGATGGGGAGTTGTCACCAAGAAACCAGAAACCGTTGTTCCCGCAGCGCAGAGAGGCAGAGACTGCCGGAGAGGGGTGGCTAGGGAGGGTTATTGTTGTGGCCAAAAGGGAGGAGGGTACGGGGGCAGCTGCGTCATCGTGGGAGAAGCCCAACGGGGGAATGGGAGGGGGGAGTGAGACCATGCAGCAAAGATCGCGAAGCTAGTTCACTCTTGGTTTTGGTTGCTCTCTCTTTCCTTGTTAAATACAAATGCCACATCAAATTTTACATATGAAGCCTGCTAAGATACAAGCATTGGGAGTGCACTTATTTCCATAATTGTAAGATATAATCCAAGGTGAAGCATTTGAGTGTCCATAAATGTCATGACTAAAGATATAATCAAGATGAAGCACTGAGAGTGAACGAGGGAGATATCGGAATTATCTGAGCCTGGGCTCAGAATAGAATTTTCGCCAAGACTACCCTTGTTGAGAATTCTATGGGTGCGCTTGACAGGGCGCACACGTGGGTGTGTATCCACTGACTGTGGGCCCGACAAGTACCGCAGCCGCGACGCAATAACAAAACCTCGCACGTCCAGACATCCTACTGTCAGTCCGTCACTATCCTGTTGTCGAACGGGAGGGCAGAGTTCCCTGTGCTTAACCCGACAGCACAGCTCTCCATTTATCTTGCCGCGCGCCAGTTCAGTGACGACGTCCAGATCATCTAATCTCCCTAGGGTGAAAGAAAAAAAAGGAATCCCTCGGTTTTCTCTCCTCTACGGGTTCTGCCCTATCCGTGGCACCTGAGAGTTGCTCTGCAACTAGGTCTAGTCGGAGCGCGCGGCCATGCATGGTTAAGTGACGGTGGTGTAGCTACATATAGTACCCCACACACTTCCGAACCTCCCACCAACT
This sequence comes from Triticum aestivum, assembly GCF_018294505.1. Classification (NCBI taxonomy): domain Eukaryota; kingdom Viridiplantae; phylum Streptophyta; class Magnoliopsida; order Poales; family Poaceae; genus Triticum; species Triticum aestivum. The sequence goes on from NC_057808.1 coordinate 278,719,323, forward strand.
GAACTAGCTAGAGTTTCCCGTAAGCAAGCGACTGCCGGATGTACCAATGGACGACGCCGTCGCCCACTAGTGCATAGACACACGTCCCGGCTACGTCCACAACGGTCCACGATAGGCTGCAAATCTTCTGCGTGCCAAACATGTCAACACTTTGCCAAAGAAGTTGCCCCCTCATCCGAAAGTTACAACACATACGTGCAACGCACCGTGCAGTTCCAAGGATCAAGCGAGGGCATCATATCAGCACCGAACCACGGCCGGAAAGAGGAGGCACCTCATCATTGATTCCCTATACAAGGAACTACCCCATACGAGGGAAGGGGAGGGCGGGAAGGTGATGCCCAGCAACAGCAAAGCTGTGCTACTTGCCAACCACACAGTGCTCGCTTTCTCAGAGAGCTAGCCGGCTGGAGCTAGTGCATGGTGGGACACCGGCCCCATCAGCTAGCTCCACCACCACCACTACCACCACCACTACTGCTTGTATTGTACCCGCAGCACCATGGCCAGCAGACGAGCGTGAGGGAGGGATATTCCATGTCACGATCCACACAGGCCCTCCGGCTCCGCTCGCTCTCCAGGATCACGCTGTCGGCAACACCGGTGAGCATCGACAACGATAGGGCATCGCGGATTCCTCCGGTTTGACGTTTGTCCCCTGCGCTGCTAGCTAGCTACCCAGCCCAGCACTAGCTCCGCAACACTTCTGCGCACACTTGATGTGTAGTCGGAAGAAAGTGGCTTTGAAATGGTGGCCAGTATCTTATCCTAGGTTGAAAGGGGCGCAGAGGTAGACCGATGTAGGCCATGATGCACTGATGATGGGCAAGTTGCCGATCCCATTTGTCTTTTTGACCTGGGGAAAAGGAGACCTCGAGATTTTGTGTGAAAAACTGACAAGTGTTCTCCTTTGATTAATACAGGTAATGCTTGAGGTGAGAGTCGAGCAGGAAACTACAAAGTTTGTCCAGGAAAGCAGATTCCATATGTTTAATTCTGCTTGCTTGCTTAGCTGTGCGACGACAATGAGATCGAAAGGACTCTTGGGGTGTGCAAAAGTGTATAGGCTTTTAGATAGCAGCTGCTAGCTGCCACTGATGAGCACATTTACTGGCACAGAGCCGCAGAGAACACCATGATATGCTGTTGCTGTAGATCATTAGATTTGACATTTGACGGCGCAATACAATCCCAAGTCTTTCATTTGTCAGAAAAGCAGAGCAAGTTACATAACCGGGCTTTGCAGGCGGTTTATTAGATGGGCTGGCGGCGGTTACTCAATCCGTGTAAAAGCCTGTGTGGCTAACACTCGACGGTAGAGGCGGTTCGAATACACTATCGCTTATAGCAATCATCCACTAGCAATGTTTCCCCTGGTTTATCCAAAAAAATTGCTTTCCCTCTGTTCTTTTTCCATTTTTCTTTCCTTTGTCGTTTTTCATTTTCTTTTCTTTTTTATTTTAAATCATACATTTCAAAAATTCTTTGAAACTACAAAAATTGTTTGTAAAATGTTCATGGTTTTCAAAAATTCCTCAACTTTTTTTAATGTTCAAATTTGTTTACTTTAGAAAAATGTTCGGGATTTCAAAAATTATTCATGTTTTTTCAAAAAGAAATTCACAGATTTGTAAAATCTTAGCAATCTCCTAAAAATGTTCAGAATTTTTTCTCACATTTTCAAATAACATAAATAAAATTTAAAAAATGTTTTTGATCATTTTTTAATTTGAGAACGTTCTTTCAAATCCAAGAAATAGGTGTTGATTCGCGATCATTTTTAAATTCGCAAACAAATTGAATTCCAGAACAAACCCAAACAGTTTTTTAATTCATGAACATTTATGTGAGCATTTTTTCAAAACCATTGACAATTTTGAATTCACAAAAAATCAAATTCACGAAATTATTTTGAATTGCATGACCATTTTGTGAATTTGCAAATATTTTTTTGAACTCATGAACAGTTTTTCAAATTTGTCAAGAATTTTTGAATTCATGAACATTTTTTAATTCTAAATACATTTTTTTTAATTCACTGACTTTTTTTTGAACTTCAAAACTTTTTTTAATTAGAAACCGACCTAGATTAAAAAAACGACCTTTGTAAAAAAGACCTAAAAAACCTGGTGTAAAAAATAAAAGGCCGCACTCCTAGGTCAGACCACTAACGGGAGGCTATGAGCGCGTGTTGCGGGTGATGCGAGTGCAACGATGGGCTCCGCAACCAAAACTATCTCTGTCTTCCACTTTTTGTCCTTCTCAGCCTAATGCGAAGACCCAGCACTGCTGCTCACATGAAGGGGCTAGTCTCGCGACTCGGCAGGCTCCGCACATTTGTCCGCCAATGAGAATAGTTTCGTGGTGGTTAGGATGGTCTTGTTGCCCAAACTTCATTACATCTTCTTGTCTCGTGCGTCCATGTGAACTGCGATCATGATGACCTTTGGGAAAATTCCCAGAATGCATGGCGCACTCGATGCAGGGTTTCTCCTGAGCGCTAGGTAACAGCGAGGATCGTGCATGCAGGTCCCCGGGAAGTTGGCAAAAAACTGGTCAAACAACTACTCCCACAAGTTGACAGATGACTAAGGAAAGTTCATGATCCAAGACTAGGCTAGCCCCGTTAGGACCAACGGGAGCCAGTTTGCCATCACCTTCTCCGTCCCAGCCGCGGCGTGCATGGCCATGGTATAGATTTGGAGGAACTCCAGAGGATATTGGGTCCCATCGTACTTCCAGGAGACCTCGGGCTAGAACTTGGCAGGCCAGGCCACATAGTGCAGCTCCACCATGAAAGACTCACATCCCGCGTCGTATGGTGCGGTTATGCCCCCGATCGGGGGAGGCATAGCGATGAATTCCACCCTTGGCTCTTGGGGGCCTGAGCCTCGCATGCACTAGAGAAACGAGAGTGTTCTGGTTCTCTTGCCGCTAGGGCGCATGCGCGAGCCCTCGGCTTGCCTAGGGGCATTATTGGAGGAGGCGACGTGGGGTCATGCCCCACGGTTCTCAGGCTCGATACGAGGGTGATGTAGCGACATTACCGTGGTAGCAGAGCGTGGGTGCTCCCGTCGTGAAGCGAAGCACGCCCCGTTGATTGACGATCGCTCCCGAGCGATGCCCACCGTGTCTGCAACCGCCTTGAGACATGAGCCCAGTAGAGGCTGCTCCCCACCAGGCGGGAGGATGTAAAAGGAGTGTGTGAGCCACCTCGACTGTGATTGTTGGTGTAGTCTCGACGCTAAGCTGGCGACGAAACCATTGATGGCCGCCAATCACGGGGCGGCCTTCCTGCAGCGTGGACGCCTTAGACCCCCCCCCCCCACCACCACCACCACCATCGTACTTCCTTAGGAGTCTGCGTGAGATGGCCCTGAAACTTGCGGTTGTGCCTTGTCTTCCATGGCCAGTGGGGTTAGCAATGCGAAATTGAGGAAGAACATAGCCTTAGCCCCCCTACCTGATGTGTTAGATGTCGGAGTGTCAACTCATGATATAAGGGGTCAAGGATAACCTGTATTTTGTTTGGTCGGGGGCTAAAACATTCAGTCTTCCTCTAGCTCCTGAAACCCATGGGACACGGAGATTTATACAGGTCCAAGCCACATTGTGGCATAATACCCTACTCTTATTCTTGGTTAGATTATGTACGTCGGTGATATGGTGGTGTTTACGCATGCTCGAGCAAGCTCTGGGAATACTCGTGATAGCTTTGGCAATGCTCACGGCTCAATATGTGGCAAGTCCCATCACCCCGAGCATGCTCTTTTTCCTACAAAAATGATAAGTACCGAACGTCAGGTACGGGCACATGATAAATCCAAACGTTTTTTTTACAATAAGTTTAGTAACGTGAGGATGGCAAGTTAGTTGGCAAGCACGACAATTTTCTGTCAAAAAGATAAACTAAAGAACGAAAGTTGCCATGCTTGGCAACTGAAGTTGCCATCCTCATGTCACTAAACTTGCGAAAACGTTCGGAGTTGTCATGTGCTCGTACCTGAGCGTTTGGCACTTATCAGATTCCTTTTCCTACTCCTCTAAGTGTTGTATTTCTCAAAGTGTGGGTGAAGTGGTCTTTGGACAACCTTGGTGCTCCGTTTATATAGTGCTGGGGTACCATAGTGGCCATTTGGTCACACATAGAAATGTGTGGGCTGGAGCCCACATGATGTCTAAACTAAACGGGCCGCTGCTAGGCAGCTTATTGCGTGTTACGCGTAGACACGCTAGGCACTAGAGCCTCCTGATCATCATTACGCTTCGGTGGGACCTCTCGGTTAGTGTCTCGTCATTGGAAACCATATGTTAGTCAAAGGGCGTTGTCGCAGGCGTTGATTTGCTAGGATGTACGCCCTATCATGCAGGGGGAGCGCACACTGCCTGCGGGAGGCAAATTTGACAAATTTGACCTATAGACGAAATCAAATCACAGAATGAATTGTCTGTGAAACTATTTCACGCGGCTGACCCGTGGCGCCTAGCTCTCAGGCCTGCACTAGTGCAACGCCTGGGAACTAGGCGCGGCACTTGTGCAACGCTTAGGAGCTAGGCGCTACACTGTATAGTGTGGCGCCTAGCTCTCAGGCGCTGCACACTGACTTAGTAATTTTCTGATCACACGGGTGCGACGCTGGCCGTGTAGTGCCTATCTGTGAGGCGTTGCACAGTGTAGTGTGACGCCTTCATGTCGGGCATCACACAAAAAGGTCAGCCGCATGAAATAGTTTCACGGATAATTCATTCTGTGATTTGATTTCATCTATAGGTTAAATTTATCAAATTTGCCCCTGCAGGATGATGGTTTTTACCGCTTACTGTACTATAGGCCCGCGGCAGTCTACAATCTGTAGACGGCTGCAGCATTAAATGCTTCTGGGAGTTACGTATGCGCCTCCAGGCCTGCAGCGAGCATCCCTGTGGTGCCGTTCTCGTCTGGCGAGTATCCAATAGGAAGGCCACTCCTGACGTCTCGCTTCCTGAACGCTGGATCTTTGATGGTACATAGGTCTTGACGAACATTTATGTGCAAATTTTTGTCGCTCCTGAGGCGAGTGAACTATTTTCTCGGGTTCACAAGCTATGTTCAATGGCTTTGTTTTACTGGCCATGGTATCTTGGCGAGCCTTTGGCTAGTCCATGTGGCGTGTTTTGAACACCTTACTTTCATTACGCCAACAACGGTTGCGGGAGTACCGGTAGTTGCGGCCGGCGACCGGAATTGGCCAGCGTGAGGCGGGGTGAGGGGGCGCGGGCAGTGGTGAAAGTTCACCGAGTGGCGATTCCGCTTGTTGCCACTTGTTTTTGCAGAATTATCTAAACATAAATTGATTTATCATGCGTTAAATATATGATATGCACGCTCATGCGTATTTTAGAAAAATGAACCGCTGGTTTTTTCTACACACAAACCATCGGCTGATTTGTCATGCCGGCGCGGAAAAAGACCAAGTGTGACTTCAAACAAATTGATTTGAGCGGTGTTCAAAAGCTGCAGTCTGCAGCATATCTTTATAAGAGGAAAAGGTTTCCGACTTATCATTTGACAGACTAGACTAAAAGCAGAACCCTGGACCAGTAGTTAGGAAATAATAAATATTCGCCCAAAAAATCCTTCTCAGATATTTTTTACAATTATATAATTATTGTGTCTCATGGGTGGCTCTTTTATTTTTGTCCACGAGCTAACAATGATCTAGAAGAATAAAAGAAAAGGCATATGCTTTTGGAATTGCAATCGATTCGATCAATGTAAAGATTCCCCATTTTGACCAGTGAAAAGAAACAATTGAAATCCGTCTTTTGGCCGCTCGAAATAAAGCAAGCTGAGTACGCAGTATGACCATACATAACGCTTCACGGGTGATGAATGTAAATGTTCTTATTCGATATCCTCATTCCGAACGGACCTGTTGCTTTATCATATACTTTTCTTGGATAACCATATTGTGCAACAATGCAACATTTAAGCAACAAAGAGAATGTATCAAATTCCTCATATTGAGAGGTCCGTAAACTACATACTCCAAACTAAGGTTTATAGTTCAAGACCGGTGAGAACGTATTCCCACTCGCAAAAAGAAGAGAGACCGTCTTCCAACTGAAAGAGACTGTTGCTCACCTTAACCACCGAGGTTTTGTGTTTCAATATATTTTTCGAAACAGATCTCAAAGAGCTCAATCTATTTATTAAGCAAAATAAAGTTGTCTGGTCAATTCGCTGGAATTTTGAAAATAACCATTAACCGGCAAAGACTAAGGTTGTACGAGCAAATGCTTACCTCGATTGTTCGCTTTTGGGCGTGGTAAATGCTTACCTCGATTGTTCAATTTTGAGCGTCAACGCTGGAGTCAGACGCGTTGCTGGGGAAGTCCGTCGCCTTGCTATTGAACATGGGGGAAAACATCTCCGTGCAACAATGCAACATTTAAACAACAAAGAGAATGGATTAAATTTGTCAGATTGAGACGTCAGTAAACTATATACTCCAAACCAAGCTTTATAGTTCAAGACCGGTGAGAACGTCTTCGCACCCACAAAAAGAAGAGAGAACGTCTTTCCACTGAAAGAGACTATTGCTCACTTTAACCACCGACGTTTTGTTTTTTAATATATTTTTTGAAAAAGATCCCAAAGAGCTCAATCTATTTATTAAGCAAAAGAAATTTGTCTGGTTAATTCGCTAAAATTTTGAAAATGATCATTAAGTGACAAAGACTAAGGTTGTAGGAGCAAACGCTTACCTCGATTGTTCGCTTTTGGGCATGGCAAATGCTTACCTCGATTGTTCGCTTTTGGGCATCAAAGCCGGCGTCAGATACGTCATTGGGGAAGTCCGTCACCTTGCTCTTGAACATGAGGGAAAACATCTCCGTGCAACAATGCAACATTTAAGCAACAAAGAGAATGGATTAAATTCCTCGGATTGAGACGTCCGTAAACTACATACTCCAAACCAAGTTTTATAGTTCAAGACCGTTGAGAACGTCTTCCCACCTGCAAAAGAAGAGAGAACATCTTCCAACTGAAAGAGACTGTTGCTCACCTTAACCACCGAGGTTTTGTGTTTTAATATATTTTTTGAAACAGATCCCAAAGAGCTCAATCTATTTATTAAGCAAAAGAAAGTTGTCTGGTTAATTCGCCAGAATTTTGAAAATAACCATTAACTGACAAAGACTTAGGTTGTAGGAGCAAACGCTTACCTCGATTGTTCGCTTTTGGGCATGGCAAATGCTTTCTTTGATTGTTCACTTTTGGGCATCAAAGCCGGCGTCAAACGCGTCGTTGGGGAAGTCCGTCGCCTTGCTCTTGAACATGAGGGAAAATATCTCCTACATGGACTTCACCTCAAGGGATGAACCTCAGATAACTCCCACACCGGGTGGGTCGAGCTTGCAATGGCTGAACTCCTCGTCTAAGGGCCACATGCATGACGCCTAGAGCATCAGCCCCCGGTCATGCAGCTCCACCACCTTGAGCGCGAACTTCTGAACTGTCGCGGACTCTTGTGAATTCTTCCTTGGGGTCCAGGAGTTGCGCCTAATCGGTAGGGTCGGGGTGAATGGCTTGATGAATTTCTATAAGTAGCAACTAATCTTAATACATAATCGTCGTCGTCGCCTGAACTAAGAACATCATGAGTGCAATGGGTCCCACTACATACTCAATAGCTATACTCATTGTCGCCTAAACTAAGAACCTCATCAATGCAATGGCTCCCACAAAAAGAACAACTGCAGTTGATCCAGGGGGTATGAACAAAATCATTGCAGCAACTAGGAGAGCGAGGCAAAGCTTCTTAAATGTCCTTCATTGGGGTTGCATCTCGTTGATTTGGGCTTGCATATCATTGATTTGGAATTGGTTCTCCTTGATTTGGTGTTGCTTATCGTGTGTGCCTATGAGCACATCATCTACATACGCTCTCAGTGATAGATAGTAGTAGTCAAGCATTTGATTTACATAAAGAATTAAGAGATCAACCCATATCCATGTGGTTCAAGTGACTCCTGTCTAAGTGTATCCAATGTTTTGAGCAATGAAACCCATACACCTAATTGCAAATCTAAAGTGATTTTCATTATAACTTGCTTTCACGACCACCCTAAGAAAAGAAGTCTGGCTTGGGATTCTAGGATGTGTTCAAAGTTTTTCGAACATTGGAAAACTTGTAGCAGCAAAGGAGCACCAACGTTGTAGCAACAACGACGTCGACCCTCTACAGTTTATGGATGGATTCGACGGGGCCGCTGTTGTAGCGTGAAGTCTCGTCAGAATGCATAGTCCATGGTGAGGAGCTCAAGGCCAAGCCAATGAGAGCGGAAGGGTGCTCCTCCATGAAAACAGTGAGGAAGGACTACCCTGGCATCGTTGGCTGGTGGGGGCTTCCATGCGGGGCGCCATATGCTTCCCCACCCTCACAAGGCTCTATTTTCGGCCACTTCGGGGCTCACTAGCGGTGGATTGAGCCTATGTAATGATGGAGGCGGCGAGGAAGAATCCTGCCAGATCTGATGCTTGCAACGGAGGAGAAGATTAGGGAGGGTGTCGGGGCTACAGTGAGGATTAGAGCAACACTATTGATCAGATCTGTCACTATCACTACAAAAAAATACACTTCCGTGATGATACGTGTTTGTCATAGTAGGTCGCGTTTTTTGTCATGCATGTACATCCATGATGATTTTATGACAGAATCAAGATAGTCATACCTGTGCTGTCGTAGAAGTGTTCCATGACATTACCAAAATTATCATCACGGAAGTGTCCACTTCCATGACAATAAATCGCGTGTCGCAGAAGTGCTTTCGTCAAGGGTGACCGACATGTGGCATCCACCGTAACGGAACGCCGTTAAGCTATCGGGTCCGGTTTTGGATCCGATAACCCGTTAACAACCCGGACCAATGGGGATTTTCCACGTGTAAATTCATCATTGGCCGGAGGAAACACGTGTTGCCTCACCATTGGGACAGACGTCATCCACTCATTGGACAGGAGGCGCCTATGATAGGTCGACACATGGCACGGCCCAACAGTGGCCCATTCCGGTGAAAAAGGCCGGCCCAGTAAAAATTAGCAGGCCGGCCCATATAAGGCCTACTTGTGTCAGGTCCATTTAAGCCCACAGCCCATACGAGATGTGCCAATTCAGTCCGTTAAAGATTTGACACCATTGCAGCCCATCGTCAGTTCGAGCCTGTTAACAGCCCGCTATATATTTGGGCTCAATATCAGCCCGATGAGATTTCAGACTGTTAACGGCCCATTCAGTGGATGGGCCAATTTTCACGATGTACATCTTTCGGCCTTTTAGCGACCCATTTAAATGTTGGGCTAATTTCCGGCCCGGTGTGTCTTTCAGCCTCTTGACGGTCCATAAATCAGTTGGGCCATTTGTAGTCGGACCTGAGTTTCGGCCTTTTAGCGACCCATTTAAGTGTTGGGCCAATTTCCGGCCCGGTGTGTCTTTCAGCCTGGTGACGACCCATATATCTGTTGGGCCATTGGTAGTCGGACCTGAGTTTTGGCCTTTTAGCGACCCATTTAAGTGTTGGGCCAATTCCCGGCCCTGTGTGCCTTTCAGCATGTTAACGGACCATAAATGAGTTGGGCCATTTGTAGTCGGACCTGAGTTTTGGCATTTTAACGGCCCATGCCCTTCATGGTCCAATACCAGCCCGGTTTCTCTTTCGGCCTGCTAAAGGCCCACACCAGAGTTGGGCCATCTACAATACGACCTGACTTTCGGCCTCTTAGCGGCCCATGCTCTTCATGGTCCAGTACAAGCCCGTTGTCTCTTTCGGCCTGCTAAAGGCCCACGGTATAGTTGGGCCATATGTAGCCCGAACTTAGTAACGGCCTGTTAACGGCCCGTGAAATCAATTGGGCCCACCTGTTGCCCGCTTCGATGTCGGCCTATTAACGACCCGGGAGTTAAGAGGGCCGACCATTAACTTTCGGCCTGGTAACGGCCCATTAACTTAATGGGCCCACTAAAGTTCATACATGTCTTTAGGCCAAATTAGATAATTTGAGCCCATTACGACGAGCAATTATGCACAGGACCAAAACAGATCAAGCAAAGGTACGGCATACAGGGAAAAACGTTGCACATCCAGCATATATTATAGGAAATTACATCCACTGGGTAATCAAAGATTGATGCCAGTGCAAATAAATGAACAGAACCTAACGATCTACAACGTCACAATCTGCAACCTCAGCACGGATGACGCCCATAAGCATGTGGGCAAGTTCTTGCTGCTTTGCTACACTGTCTCTAAAAACATTGATCAGTTGTTGTGTGGCACGACTCTGCACCTCTGATTCCTCCACCATTTCCATCATTCCTTCAGCCATTAATTGGTTCACAAACATACATTTTTTTCGTTGCATTCAAGACAGAGGATACTGAACAGATTTAGATGGCGATTTTCGCAGGCTTGTATTATTGATAGTGGAGAGTGTCTCGACCACTGCATCATAACATAAATTAGGAGGGGAACCAAACAGATTAATCATGAGTTATTGGCATATTACCTGGCCTAGATTTATTGGAAAGAAACAATGGGGTTGCCTTGCTGTTTTCAGAGTTTGTCTTCTTATCTTCAGCAGCCTGCACCAAATTAAGACACTAGCATTGCTATCATTGGCCAAGTCAGATAATAGGAAAGCAACATTGGGACAACGAACGTTTGGGCAACTAGCCAACACCAAATTAACACAATATGGCACAGCTATCATCATCCAGGTAAGGTAATACGAAAGCAACATTGACACAATGAGGGAATGGGCAACCAGAGCAGCACTACAATTCAGTAATGTGCATGATATGAGATAGTACACTCATGCAGCTCAGTATGCAAAACTACCAGGCAGTTTTCTTTACAAAAATCAACATTGGCGCCTTTAACATTTTGCTACAACTAATTTTAGATCAGATAAAGGTTGGATTCACGCCGATTAACAAAATACATGCTGATGTAAAAATATAGTGATATACAACAGGTACTTACATCAGCATTGGAGCACAGAGAATTCCCGCAAGATATTTTCCTCGAATACAATCCCAATGAAGGGAGTCTTCTATCATTTAACCTTATTTTCTAGAAGATAGATGGGTAAGAAGCATGTAGAAAATATGATCAGAATGCTATAAAATTTCATGATGCGAGGATACGCACACACTTCTTAGAATGGAGTTGACATTCTTTTGCTGGACTGGAGCGGACTAGTTCTTTGGCCACTGGAATCTGCTTATTACCAGTGGGAGTTGGGTTTCTCTGTGCTGGAGTAGTATCTATGAAAAATCGAGTTGGTTTATTATCTCCTGGCGTTCGGATCTTTTGCAAAGACCTGGTTTGTAACCCTTCAGATTCTAACATAGCCGTCTTCCCCTTGCATGCCTTATATAGAAGAATGGTGCTTCAATTATAAAACATGCTACAGCAGAGATGGAATAGGTACTGAAGAATAGAAAGGCATGACATATTGACATGCATTCCCTCCATCCGGAAATAAATGGATGGGTCTAGGCGTATTTCAGTTCTAGATACATCCAGTTTTACCCATTTCTGCGACATGTAATCCGGACGGAGGGAGTATGATGTAAGAGCTAGGGATACGACAGGACAACACAGTAATAAAACACTGAAAACCCACTGCAGAACCAAAGTAATCAAACCCACTGATATGAGATAGTACACTCATGCAGCTCAGGATGCAAAACTACCACGCAGTTTTCCTTACAAAAATCAACATTGTGGCCTTTAATCATACATTTTGCTACAACTAAATTTAGATCAGATAAATGTTGGATTCACGCCGATTAACAAAATACATGCTGATGTAAAAATATAGTGATATACATAAAGTACTTACATCTGCATTGGAGCACAGAGAATTCCTGGAAGAATCTTTCCTCACAGACGATACCAGTGCAGAAATTCTTCTATCTGTTAAGCTTATTTTCTAAAAGAGAGATGGGTAAGAAACATGTAGAAAATATGATCAGGATGCTATAAAATTTCATGATGCAAGGATACGCACACGCTTCTTAGAATGGAGTTGACATATTTTTGCTGGACTGGAGCAGACTAGTTCTTTGGCCACTTGAATCTGCTTATTATCAGTAGGAGTTGGGTTTCTCTGTGCTGGAGCAGTATCTATAAAAACTGGAGTTGGTTTATTATCTCCTGGCGTTTGGATCTGTTGCAAAGACCTGGTTTGTAACCCTTCAGATTCTAACATAGTCGTCTTCGCCTTGCATGCCTTGTATAGAAGAATGGTGCTTCAATTATAAAACATGCTACATCAGAGAGATGGAATAGGTACTGAAGAATAGAAAGGCATGACATATTGCCATGTATTCCCTCCATCCGGAAAAAAATGGATGGGTCTAGGCGTATTTCAGTTCTAGATACGTCCTTTTTTATCCATTTCGGCAACATGTAATCCGGAGGAGGGAGTATGGTGTAAGAGCTAGGGATACGACAGAACAAAAGAGTAAAAAAACACTAGTTGAATGTAAAACTGTATGCTAGCGGAATACGTACAGAAAAAACTAAGGCAACATACACGTGTATGATTGGGAAACTAAGATGTCATTGCAACAGAGCACTAGAACATCACTTTAATGTAAAGAAACATGGTATGGTAGACAGATGAAGTACATACTGATGAATAACAATGCATAAGATATTCAGAAGCATGATGTCCAAATTAAGCAGATGGCATTGCGATAGAGTAGAATGACAGTACTTGAATTTGAAAACATGTTATCATGAATGGAATAGGTACTGAGAAATAGGAAGGCATGACATATTTACATGCATGATCAGCATGCTAAGCACATGGCATTGCAACAGAGTAGATACACTCCAGGACATTATATGCATGTTGTACCCATATCACGGGCCAAGTTAGAGCAAGGACCTTGTGGGGTGAAGAGGATTCAACATCTTTCTGCAAGTCTTCTGAAGAACTGCCTTTACATGTTCCATCATATTGGGTATCATTGACATCAAGTTTATTGGCCTTTACATTGCTCCGTGAGGTTCTTGTGGATATATCAGTGTGTGCAATTATATCTGACATGCATGGAAGACAACTAGTAGTTAGATTTATGTAATGAGTGCCTGTAGGAGACGACATAAATAGTAGGACTGGGCTTAACTAGCAGCAACATGTCTCACAAACTAAAGGGAGAACACAAATGAAAGCTACAGAATATGTATCGTTTGTACTCGAGATTAACTAGATGGCACACAAAAGTATTAAAGAACAACATAGGTAATACTAGAAGTGGTATAATACTATAATCACCAGCTTGTGGGATAGCATTGGCTGATGGATGATAACTATGGAACAACGTTACCTAAAGAACAAGTATCTTAGCTAAACTATGGAACAGCGTTAACTCCTGAACAAGACCCGTAAGAGATCAGCATGAATATACAGTGAAATGTGATAATCTATTTTCCATGCTTAGATGAATAACAAAGCCATAAATGTTGCACACAAGTAAGATGAGGGTACAACCTATCTGGCCGCCATCCATAGGAGTGAGCATCATGTGCTGACTTGTCGATGGCCCTGCAGTTGTTGTGGCTGTCCATGTCGGGCACGCGCATTCGATGCAGGGAACTGTTGAGTGGGGACTATAGCTCCCTTCTGGTGTATGCTTCCCTTGTTGGAGCAGCTGCGGTGAGTCGGAAGACGGTGTGGCTGAAGATGCAGATAATGCATAATGTTAAGAACGACACATCTCTTTGATCTGAAGAAATACACTAAGAGATCAACAGCAAGGTACGAGAAAGGTCACACGTCTGTTGACTGAAGACTAAATTGGGGTCACACGATTTTGTTTTATTTTGGTACTGTCAGATCTACGCCGGATGGCTTGATGGCCGTCTTGTGCCTCCCGGCTGACACTGTTAGGAATCTTCGCCGAAAAGCCAGCGACCAACGGCAGAGCAGCCTGCCTCCGCCGTCCGTGGCCCCGGCCAAAACCCCGCTCCCCGCCCCACCACACTGCCGTGGTTGCGCCGCCCCCCGTCATCCAGATCCGGCGGCGGCAGTACCTTCAACCCACACAACTCTAAGATAGCCATCTAAGCGTTGCTTCCGCGGTGAACTTGCGCCCCCGCACCCTTACGTTAGACACCAGCCAACCGGCAGCCTAGGAGCTCCGCCGCCTTGAGGGGTGCTACTTCCCATTGGGAATCGATTGGCCCAGAATAAAAATTCAGACAACTGACGCCTAAATAAAGTGATTTGAGATGAGGGTGCGACCTATCTGGCGGCATGGTGAAGTAGGCGGGTCCAGCTGCCGAGTCGGTGAGGCCCGCGCGGTTGCGGTGGCGACCGGCGGCAGGGAAACAGCGATGTCGCGACGGTCGACGGCTACGAGGAAGCAGCGCCGAGACTCTGGACGGACCCGAAGTTGGAGCCGCTCCGGCGGTGTGAACAACGGCAGGGTTGAATCGGCTCCGGTACGGTTCACGCGGCCGTCGTTGAGGCAGCTCCAGCAGCACGGAGTAAGAGGCACACGGCCCAGTGCACGATGGCAAATGGACAGCGTCTCCGGCATTAGGGAGGAGGGCGGCTGTGAAATTGGTGCGGTGGGGGGTGCCATGGAGGAGGGGCTGAGGTTTCGCGGCTCAGGAGAAGGGAGCTTCCGAGGAGAAGGTGATTTGGCGCTCACGAGGTATGAATGGGGGGGATTGGGAGGGGAGTGGAACCATGTTTTACGGACGCATTTGTCTAAAATGTGAGGGGGAGTTACAGTTCTACCCCTGCCTTTAGGCTTCTCGGTGGGTCTGTGTACTGAGGGTCGGGGATAGTAGAGTAACTTTGCTTCTCCCCAAATAGTGGGCAGGAGCGATTTCGGGTGAGGAGGGCGTGTTTTGAAATATAGTGGGCGCGAGCAATTTCGGGCGAGGAGAGCGTGTTTTGAAATAGTGGGCGCGAGCTATTTCGGGCGAGGATAGCATGTTTTGCCGACCATGGTTTATGAATTATTCGGCACATGTCATTTCGGTCGAGGAGAAGGCGCGCTTGGATGAACTTACGAACCTACCCTCGATGTACAACGGGCCAATTAATGCGTGTACCACATAGGACGGTAATTTCGCGTCTCCCATTTATTTGCTCGGGCGAATTCCACCGAGCAGAGGATGTTTAACGGTTCATTCAAAATTTGGGAGAACGAGCATCCACGTCTACCTTACCAAGTCGATTCGAATCAAATTTTGAAATATTAGCTTGCCACTTTTTTTTTAGATGGAGAGATGATGCTCGGGAGTAATGTGTTTTTACATGCTCGTTGCTAGCAATTTACTATATGACAAATAGTTGACCCACTCAAAAACGGGAATCAAACCCAAAATGAAATATCTCGATTCAATGAAATAGCTCGTTCACCAGGTCAAACTAGTGAACTAAATCCAAAATTGAACACCTCAATCGAGTAGCATGTTGTATAGTATTATAGTACTCCATGAACATGTTGAAAGTCAAATTAATGAACTTGTTTGATATACGCATATATCTGTTCATGTGTGGATTGCAGACAACATGTTCTCCAATTTAAATATTTGAATGCAAGTTTATATCGAAACATGTTTTATATCAGTCTTTGATACATAAAACGCGACCTCCCCCTCTCCCGGACTCCTGCTCTCTCTCTCTCTCTCTCCCTCTCTCGCTCTCTCTCTCGCCGACAATCTTCAATTCTGTCCCACGCATCCAACACACAAACCTTGTTGGTCCCTCTCGCTTTCTCTCCATCTCTCTCT
>NC_057808.1:278735140-278735523 GCF_018294505.1 Triticum aestivum
ACATGTTGTCCAATTGAAATATTTGAATGCAAGTTTATATCGAAACATGGTTTATATCATTCTTTGATGCATAAAACGCGACCTCCCCCTCTCCCGGACTCCTGCTGTCTCTCTCTCTTCCGCCGACAATCTTCAATTCTGTCGCACGCATCCAACACACAAACCTTGTTGGTCCCTCTCGCTTTCTCTCCATCTCTCTCTCTCTCTCTCTCTCTCTCTCTCTCTCTCTCTCTCTCTCTTTGTGTGTGTGCGTGGGGGGGTCTTTCTAGTTCGCATGCATATATACTCCATCTGTAGGTCTCTCCCGCACACTATGTATGATTCTCTAGTCCAAGCTAGATATCTTGGGTGCACTCATCGCACGCACACAAATTACTTGGCTC
>NC_057808.1:278735713-278740756 GCF_018294505.1 Triticum aestivum
GTTCGCATGCATATATACTCCATCTATTGGTCTCTCTCGCACACTATGTATGATTCTCTAGTCCAAGCTAGATATCTTGGGTGCACTCATCGTACGCACACAAATTCCTTGGCTCGTTGCCCGTAACTCTCTCACGCACCACTCTGTCGTCTAGGAGCTCTTCCCCCTCTCTCTCAAACTCTCCATCTACCTGGGTCACACATACACATGCATATCTCACTCGCACTCGATAGGCCCATCTAAAACTCTATCTCTCTCCCTCGTTCTCTCTCCATCTCACACGCACACACACACACACACACAATCTCATGCCTAGCTAGCCAAGTATGATGGTCTCTCACTCAATTGTAGGCACACGCAGTCCCCCCTATATGTATATGACTAGCTAATCTTAGTCTCCATCACAAACATGTGCATGGTCTATCTCGATTTCTCTCGGGGCATCTTTGTATCGCGCACGCACCTCCCTCGATCTCCCACCCATATAGTCCCCTCACAATCTCGAGGGGATCTCTCTATCACAAACACACCCTCTCGCCATTCCCATGTGTCCATGTTCTCCATGTGTCCCTCTCGACCTTTGTTCCTTGTTGGCCAGACCTCTATTGGACATGTGCTATAGGGGTGTCTCTCTCCGTTGCAAACAATCACACACTAGCTATCTTCGTGTATCTCCTCGCCTCGCTTTTCTATCTCGGAGATGCATGCGTGATATGTTCGCCTAAGAAACGAAAAAACACACACACTCTCTAATTTATCGTTTGTTGTCACTTTCTCTTTCACACACATACTCTTTTTTCACACTTACTCATTCTCCTTCACACGCACTTGATCTCTCTCGACTTAGGCACTCTCCTCGGTCCATAGCATATTGATTTATTGAAAAGTCAAACATCACAAAGTTTGACCATGTACGTGGAGAAAAACAATTACATCTAGAATGGCAAACATATACCATTAGATTCACCATGAGATGTAGTTTCGTATGATGTATCTTTGGTATTGAAGATATAAATAACATTTGTGTAAACCTGATCAAAGTTTCCAAAGTTTGACTTCTAAAAAAACTACATGCACTGCATTATCGAGCGGATGGAATATCTCTTTTCCCCTCTCAGCTATCTGACGCACCACTCAGCCTTATCGAGGCTCCTCAATCTCTCTCAAAATTTATATCTCCCTGGTTCACACATACACATGTCTCGCTCGCACTATACATATAGACCCATCCAACACTCTCCGCCCTTGTTCTCTCTCTATGTGACACGCACCCCCCTACTAAGTACCATAATCCCTCACTCCATCATAGGCGCAAGCACTCCCCCCTAAGTATGATTATCTCTCACTAGCCATCAGGAACACACGTATTGTCTCCTTCCATCCATACGTCTATCTCGATATTTCTCGGGGTATCTTCTATCGCGCACACACCTTGTCACTCGATCTCCCACCCATGTAGTCCCATCATGATCTCCAGGGGATCTCTCTATGAAAAACATACACTCTCTCCTCCCCATGTTTGCATTTTCTCCGTACGTCTCTCTCGACCTCTCTCCCTTGTTTGTCAGACCCCTCTTGCCCACGTGCTAGGGGTCTTGCTCTCTTGGTTACAAACAACCACACACTAACTCCTCACCTTGCTTCCGTTGTCGAAGATGCATGTGTGATATGTTTGCATAAGACACACACGTTTTTTCTCGACTTTTATCGAGTGTTGTTGAAAGCACAAGTGCTCCCTAGGTGATTTTGGTAATTAATGACAACATATCTCTTGTTGGACTAATGCTTCTACTTAGTATGTTTCAGATAAGTTCAAAAATGGAGTGGCATGGACTAGAGGATGTGGAACCCCTTCAAGTTGCTGAGGACAAAAGATTGGCTCAAGCTCAAAGCTTAGGACTCTACATTTTCTATTTTAGTGATCCAAGATCACATTGAGTCCATAGGAAAGCCAATACTATTAAGAGGGGATGAGATGTTGCTTAATGGCTTGCTTACTCAAAGTGCTTAGTGATATGCTCCAAAGCCCTCAACTACATTCCCACATGCACATATGTCCCAAACCAAAAGTCAAACTCGGCCCCACCGAATCTTTCTATCCGGCGCCACCGAGTTCTCTTGACATAGCCACTGCTAGAAACCCTAATCAGTTCGGTGTCACCGATGGGATCTCGGTCTCACCGAGATGGGCTTGCAAACTCTCTGTTGCCTATTGCAATAATTTCGGTCCCATCGAGATATGTAATCGGCCCACCGAGTTTGCTTGGTCAACTCTCTGTTTCGCTTATTACCCAAATCGGCCCCACCGAGTTTGAGTAATTGGTCAAACCGAAATGAGGATTTACCCTAACCCTAGCACATCGGTCCCACCAAGTTGATCCATTCGGTCCCACCGAAAACCCTAATGGTCACATTATGAAGCAAATCGGTCTGACCGAGTTCTCTGAATCGGTCCCACCGAGTTTGGTGATTTGTGTGTAACGGTTAGATTTTGAGTGGAGGCTATATATACCCCTCCACCCACTCTTCATTCGTGGAGAGAGCCATCAGAACATGCCTACACTTCCAACACATATTTTCTGAGAGAGAACCACCTACACTTGTTTTGAGATCAACATATCCCATTCCAACCACATAAATCTTGATCTCTAGCCTTCCCCAAGTTGCTTTCCACTCAAATCATCTTTCCAGCAAATCCAATCCTATGAGAGAGAGTTGAGTGTTGGGGAGACTATCATTTGAAGCACAAGGGCAAGGAGTTCATCATCAACACACCATTTGTTACTTCTTGGAGAGTCGTGTCTCGTAGATTGGCTAGGTGTCACTTGGGAGCCTCCGTCAAAATTGTGGAGTTGAACCAAGGAGTTTGTAAGGGCAAGGAGATCGCCTACTTCATGAAGATCTACCCTAGTGAGGCAAGTCCTTCGTGGGCGACGACCATGGTGGGATAGACAAGGTTGCTTCTTCGTGGACCCTTCATGGGTGGATCCCTCCGTGGACTCGCGCAACCGTTACCCTTCATGGGTTGAAGTCTCCATCAACGTGGATGTACGATAGCACCACCTATCGGAACCATAGATAAAAAATCTCCGTGTCTCCAAATTGCGTTTGCACACTCCAATCCCATCCCTTTACATTCTTGCAACTTGCATGCTTTACTTTCCGCTGCTCATATACTGGTGTCATGCTTTCTTGATATGTTTATACTTGTGCTAAAACTCCACATTAACCTAAAGAATCTAAAAACTGCAACTTTTCTTCTTAGAGTCTATTCACCCCCCTCTAGACACCTCTTCTCGATCCTTTTAATTGGTATCAGAGCTTTGATCTCCATTGCCTTAGTTTAATCACCATTGGAGGAAGATGGATGTGTCTACATTGGGGAGTCTTAGACGTAGAGTGCCTATTCTTGATGGAGAGTTCTTTCATCAGTGGAAAAATGAGATGCTTGAGATTTTCAATGAATATCATTTGAACAAGTACATTACTAGCCCTTGTGCACCTCATGTTGATCCTTTGCATCCTACCCTTGATGAGTCTATTGACATGATCCGCAACCTTAGAACTGTTAATCTTATCACAAGAGGATTCCCTGGAAACTTGATTGGATGTTTGCCTACTCTTAAGTGTGCCTACACTATATGGAGATTTCTTGAGGAGATATTTCCAAACTATTCCTTGCAAATCATAGATGAAATTCTCCATAAGTCTATTGCCTTGAGTAACATGAATTCTAGTGATCCTAGCTTTGGTGATTGTCTATTTGAGCTTACCAATCTCATGCGTGCCAAAGGAAATGTTGGAATCATTAGCAATATCATATCTGAAGCTATTAGAATTCATAAAGATGACTATTGTGATGATCATTTATCTAATGAATTACCCTCTCTAGGAGTTGATCAATCACAAGACGATGTTGAACATGGATACTATGATGAGGATGATGATAGTGACTATGATCTTGATGATGCGATGAGACACTTTGGTCTTATGGCTAACCTTTGCGGCTACATGGCCGGAGGAAAGGAATGGGTCCTTGATAGTGGATGTACTGATCATATGACCGGAGACAAGGATATGTTTCGTGAGCTTGCTGAAAACGACGGCCCTCGGAAGTATGTCACCTTTGGTGATAACTCAAAGGGTAAGGTGGTTGCCCTAGGTAAGGTGGCCATCTCACATGATAGCTCCTTACAAAATGTCATGCTCGTTGAATCTCTTGGGTACAATTTACTTTTAGTATCTAGACTTGATGATTTCGGTTCAATGTCCTATTCACTGAAGTAGATTGCCAAGTGTTTAGGAGAGACAATCATAAAATGGTCTTTACCGGTATTCATAGAGGTGATCTTTACATTGTTGATTTCACTAAAAAGGCTCAACCTAGAACTTGCTTAATTGCTAAATGTTCTAAAGGCTGGTTGTGGCATAGAATGTTAGGTCTTGTGGGCATGCGAAATCTTGATAAGCTTATTAAAGGTGATCATATCCTTGGAGTAAAAGATGTTATATTTGACAAGGATAGACTTTGTAGTGCTTGTCAAGCAGGAAAACAAGTTGGAGGGAGTCACCCCGTGAAGAACATCATGACCACGAGAAGACCGCTCGAGCTACTTCACATGGATCTCTTTGGTCCCAATGCTTACAAGAGTCTCGGTGGTAACTCATTTGGTCTAGTCATAGTCGATGATTTTTCAAGATTTACGTGGGTGTTCTTTCTTGATGACAAATCGCAGGTCCAAAAGATCTTCAAAAACTTTGCTAGGAAGGCCCAAAATCAATTTGAAGTGAAGATCAAGAAGGTTCGGAGTGACAACGGAACGGAGTTCAAGAACGCAAATGTGGACACCTTTCTTGACGAAGAGGGTATTTCACACGAGTTCTCGGCCACGTACACACCTCAACAAAATGGAGTTGTTGAGAGGAAGAACCGTACTCTTATTGAGATGGCAAGAATGATGCTTAATGAGTACAAGACTCCAAAACACTTTTGGGCGGAAGCGGTTGAGACAGCTTGTCATGCAACAAATCACTTGTATCTTC